>NC_142435.1:115188181-115491212 GCF_059453495.1 Arachis ipaensis | reverse complement strand
TTTTCTTCTTATTTTCTACAAAATTTATCAAATCATAAGATCAAAGAAATATAACATTTAAGCATAAAAGCATTCAATATTTAAGAACAAATCATCAATTTCTTGTATGAAAAAGTATAGAAAAACATGACATGGTGACATGTCATCAGCCATTACCACCTAATACTAAATTTAAGTGGGTAAAATCCTTAGCTTTTATCTTTACTTTTCCACTTGAATACAATTGCTTGAAACAGATAGTCAGCTTAGAGCTCTTTGCGGCTTTAAGAGTAAAAAGAAAATGGTTCGTGCTCAAGGCTGGTATGCAAGATTCAATAAGGTTCCACGCTTCAATCTGAAGTGTAAGGATTAGTTTCGAGTTAAATTGAATGGGTATCAGAGAATGTTTGGCCATCTTGGTGAGAATGCAACTTCCAAATCGCCCGGCTGGAAAAATATAAATCAAGACAAAGACGGATATAAGAGCAAGGTTTGGGATCCTGGAATCTATTCTGACATTCAACGCCCTGGGAACCTGAGAACCTGTTTGAATTTACTCAAAGGCTTTACATGCCTAGTTTGGAACCCCGGAGGCTGTTGGCATTCCAAATAGTGGTGGAGATTTTTGGATGAATTCAAGCACAAGCCACCATAGCAGGAAGCTCATCAAAAGTCCAACTTAAGGACTTTAACTAAAAGTGCTAGGTGGGAGACAACCCACCATGGTACGATCGTTCCTTCTTCAATTTTATTTCGTTTTGTTTATTTTTATTTTATATTATTTTCATTGAACCTGGAATTATTCATAGCATCTACATTAGCATTGCATATTTCATACTGCATAATCAGACTAAAAAAAAAAATCGCCCCACGCGAGCGCGCAGGCCACGTGTGGGCGTCGAATGGATATCGGCGTAAAGATCCAACGCCCAGAAAGTTGGGCTGGAATCGTGCGGCTGGCGTGCGTTTAGCACAAATCAGCCCACGCGTTCGCGTCCCTTGCACTACGCACATCCCACGTGAAAGCGTGAGCGACGCGTCCGCATCGCATGGATTTCATGGACCCCATTAGAAACAGAGAGTTGTGCCAAAACGACGCTGGAACTGTGCGTTCACAATTTTCAGTGACGCGTTCGCGTGCTTCACGCGTACGCGTCCCTTACCTTTTACCCAATTCACGCGATCGCGTCAACACCCTTTTCTCCCAATTCACGCGATCGCGTGCTCCACACATTCGCGTGGATTCGAAAACACTAACTCCCATTCATGTGAAACCCTACCCATTCACACGAAAACCCCACCCCCCATCTGCAACCTCTCTTCCTCCCATCTTTCAACCACCACCTCTCCTCGCCGCCCAAACTCGATCGCCGCACTGCCCTGGCTGCCGCGCCGCCCCGACCGCCAACGCCCCCCTCCTTCTTCTTCCCTCCCTCCTCTTCTCCCTTCTCCCGTTCCCCCCATGCACCACACCCCCCACTGCCGCCGCCCGTACCGTGCCACTGCTTCCCCGCCAACCACTCCCAACCACCCACCAGCCACCACAACACCACACTCACCCCTCACCTTTTCTCCTGCACCTCAACCGCCCCTGCCTCCACCTCGAACCGCCGCCGCGCCGCCACCCATTGCCGCTGCATCACCAATACCACCACCATCTCTCTCAGCCTACTTTCTGTTTCTACACGTCAGGTTCCGCCGAACACCGATTTCATTTTTCCGATTAGTCAATTAGTTGTATATTTTACAGTTTTTGTTCGAAATAGGATAGTTAGAGATGCATGATAGTAGTGGATTCTAGGTGGTTAGGTAGCTAGGATGTGGTTAGTTGATTTAGGCCTGATAATTGCACCGTTCGTGCTAACTATTTTTATCTAATTTGCAATTTTGAATTTGCTGTAATGCTGTGCTGTTCATATGTTGTTCTTCATATTTCATGTTGTTGTTAAACTGTTCTTTAATGTTTTTGATAATTGTTAATCTTTTCAGTACTATTTACTTTCATATGAACTGAATTTTTCTGCTATTTTACTAACCAGGAACATTCAATTTTAACCGGAATGCTGCCCAATTTTCTGCAAATTTATGGTTTAATCTACTCCATTCATGTATTGGTTTGAAACTCATTATTTTGCATTACTTGGCTACAACCAACCCAATTCATGAATGCACAAGCTAGCATTCTTATTCCTTTTGATTCCCTGAGTACTAATTTACTTATTGATGATTTTATTCTAATTTTACACTTACTTTATCTATAGGAATTGTCATCAATAAACTGCAATCCTTGCTTGAATATGAGTTAATTGTTCCTCAACTTTGTGCATTTCTTGGTAAATAGGAAAACAATTCTCATGACACTCACTTTAACTTCCTTTTTAACTCCTAACCAGCTCCACTTTCTAACTTCTTTTGGTTTTTACCTAACTACTTTACCTTTCTAACTCAAGGCATGATTACTGTTTTTCCTAGTTAACTTGAATTCCACTTCTATTATATTTTGGATTGTGATTTTTACCCTCAGACTTTTAACTCGAATACACTCCAATTTATACACATATTCAACTCATTTCATGCTTTTATTGTTCTTTTTGCCTTTATGCTTACAATAACAAACCTTACTTGCCTACTTATTTTCCTACTTTAGTTCTTCAATTATACCCTGCTACTTCTGCTTTTCAGGATGTCTGACCCCCAAAGGAAAGGAAAAGGCAAGGTTACCATAGGCAAACGGAAAAGAGGAGAATCTTTTACCTCTATCCTGGATCTCCCCTTCACGACGATTCCTGGCGGAAAAAGAACTTTACCTCGTAGGAAAAGGCCGACCAGCTCCTCACTGCCACAGATCCAATCAAATTTGCAAACAGATACTGTGAGCTCAAGTATCCAGTGTTTGCCAATGCCAAAAACCTCTACCTGGAGAGAACGCTTAAAATTCCAGAAGAACTCACCCAGTACACTTCCGAACAGATTAAACAAAGAGGCTAGTTCTTCATGGAAAGGAACTTGACAGAGGTCAATGCCTCCTGGGTCAGAGAATTCTATTGTAACTATTTCAAGACCTCCCTGGATGCAGTGCACCTTAGAGGGAAATAGATTTTGGTCACTGAGGAAGCTATTGAGGACATCCTCCGGCTTCAGCCTAAGCCAGATCAGCCTGACGGTTACCAAAAGGCCGAGGAGGATATGAGATACATGAGATTTGACTGGGATGCAGTCAAGCAGAGAATAGCCCTTGATCCTACTGCCCCATGGGTCATGGGAAAGAACACAGTGATGCCTAAGGAGATCAAGCTGATATATTTGAATGATGAGGCTTGGCTTTGACAGCAAATCCTGAGTAATTACGTGATGCCGAGCACTCATGAGACAGAGGTGTCCGCTGCTATGATCACCCTCATCTGGTGTGTGATGGAGGGTAAGGACCTGTATCTTCCACGTTTCATCAGGTATTATATGGCCAGGGTCCATGTCAGAGGCACTTTCCTTTTCCCTTATCTAATCACCCAGCTAGGCCGCCAAGCTGATGTGCCTTGGGAGCTGGCTGATAAGAAACCGACTGCTGCAGACTGCAAGAAGATCATTCCTCACAGCAGGAAGTTTCTGGCATTAGGGTACAGACCTCCTTTTTTCACTGCCTCGGGTGAGGCAGCCACATCTTCAGCTGCCCCTTTTGCATCCACTACTGTACCATCTCCATCCATTGCACCTCCACCTGCTCTTGAGCCCATTTATCATCTGGTGCACCGCCTCTTCGCACGCTTGGATCGTATGGAGCGTCGCAGCAAGCGACGCTATGAGCACCTCAAGTTGATGATCCGATCCGGCAGCGACATCCCCTCTGAGCCTGACACCGCTTCTGAGCCTTCTGATGCGGAGGCGGATGATCATGAGGAGGAGGCACATGCCCAGGCTGAGCAGGGAGGACCTGAGTAGGCTGCACCTCACCATGAGGAGCCCCACCAGATTCAGGCCGCAGATCCAGAGATTCCTATACAGACAGAGCCTCCACTTCAGCAGGCAGCTCCTCCTATACTTATTCAGACTGCAGACCCTCAGCCTACTACAGAGACACCAACAGCCCATCCTTCCGGAGATGACACTTCTCACACCCAGCTTCAGTGAGCATCGAGGACGATGCTATCATTTAAGTGTGGGGAGGTCGCTATCTTTAGCGTACCTTATTTTGGTGAACCATTCTTTAGACACTCTTTTTTATCCTATTTTGCTTATTTTTTTGTATTTTTATCTTTATTTTTATTTTTATCTTATCTTGTCTTTCAGTACTTGCACATTTTTCTGTATTTTTACAGTATTTTTGCATTTTGTACTTTAGTTTATATATATCCTAGATATTCAGTTTAGTTTAGTTGTAATTTTAGTTATTAAGTTGTTATATAGAACATATAGATAAATTAGTTTAGTTTACCCTTTTTAGCATACGATAACTTGAAAATAAAAAGAGTAAACTAAAAACTTTAGTAAAACAGAATCACAACAATCCACATATTGTATATATATAGCAATAAATAATTGGTTAATTTAAACAACATTTTTTCAAGGAAGAACACTAAGATTTTAAGAGCCACCCTAAGATTCACATTGAGAATAATGGGAACTCTTGATTTCTACTTGCATGACATACATAACTGATATATGGTTTTTGAGCCAGAGAACACACAACCTGTGAGTTTTTGACCTTATTTGTATGGTTACATTATTTAACCATAATTATTTCATTCTTCTGTGTTCGCCCTTCTTTTTTATTCTGGTAATCTTTACTTTGTTTCAATCTATATATCCAATATAGAATATAGATACATACCAAGAGATGATTGAGGCCATCATTTAAATTTTTCCTCACTTATCCCAAATAAGCTTACCCTTTTACATCACCCTTGTTAGCCCCATTGAGCTTTTAATCCCCTCTTGTTCTATAACCACATTACTAGCCTTAAGCAGAAAAACAAATTAAATACCCCAAGTTGGATCCTTGGTTAGCTTAAGATAGAGATTGTGTATCCACTAAGTGTGGGAAAACATGGGAACATGGGTTGATAGGAAAGGATAATAAGGATTTTGGGAGCATGCTCATGTAAAATCAAATTAAACCAAAACACCGTGTGCATTGTGATAAACCCATATTTTATGATATATTTTGTGCCTAATTTAAGTGATTTATTCAATCCTTCACTCACTTATTCATGTTAGTTAAATGGTTTTACTTTCCCTTCCTTATTACGTGAGATATGTGAAAAACATGTTTCCTATGCTTTAAGAATAATTATTTTAATTACCCTTTATTACCATTCGATGCCGTGATTTGTGTGTTGAGTAGTTTCAGATCTTCTAAGGCAGGAATGACTTAAAGGATGGAAAGGAAACATACAAAAATAGAAGGAAAGCACAAAATGGAGTTTTTGAAGAAACTGGCAGCGACGCGAACGCGTGGACGACGCGGCCGCATGCCCAGCGCGAAGAGAGCGCGACGCGAACGCGTAAATGACGCGAACGCGCACCTTGAGCAAAACGCAGATGACGCGGACGCATGGCCGAAACGAACGCATGATAAGGAAAAACCCAGATGACGCGACCGCGTGACCCACGCGGACACGTGACCCACGCGAACGCATGACAGAGGCCACGCACCAGAAATTACAGAAAATGCTCCCAGCGATTTTTGAAGCCCTTTTTGGCCTAGATGCAAGAACAGAAAGCACAGATTAGAGGTTATAAAGTTGGAAAATGCATCCATTCAAGAGGAGAGTCTCTAATTATTTAGTTTTGATGATTTAGAAGTAGTTTTTAGAGTGAAGTTCTCTCCTCTCTTTCTTAGGATTAGGATTTAGGATTTTTCTTGCTTTCATGATTGTCCCTTTTTATCAGGTTCAACTTTCCTTTTTATTATCTTTTCAATTTAATTTATGAACCTTTCTATGTTACAGACAATTCTCTTAATTAATGTTATTTGAGGTATTTCAGTTTATGATTGCTCTCTTTTGTTTATGTTACTATTACTTCCAACCTGAAGATATTTTTATTCGAGTAGATTTACTTTTCCCCTTTTGGTCTTGGTTAAGAAATCAGTAACTCAGGATTTATCAAACTCAACGTGATCGATAATTGTTATCTTTGCTAATTGAATTAAACTTCAATAATTCCAGCCCTTTCTTAGGAATTGACTAGAACCTGAAAATCAGACTAATTAATCCACTTGATCTTCCCTTGCTTTAGTAAAGGCTAACTAAGTGGGATTAAGATTCAATTCTTGTCTCCATTGATAAGGATAACTAGGATAGGACTTCGAATTTCTCATACCTTTCCAAAAGTGTGTTTTACAGTTATTTATTTATTTTACTTGTCATTCAAATTACTTGTTCCTTACTTTCAAAACCCCCAATTTATAATCTTCATAACCAATAGTAAGAACATACCTCCCTGCAGTTCCTTGAGAAGACGACCCGAGGTTTAAATACTTCGGTTATCAATTTATTTAGGGGTTTGTTACTTGTGACAACCAAAACGTTTGTAAGAAAGGACTTTTGTTGGTTTAGAAGCTATACATGCAACGAGGATTTATCTGCGAATTTCTAGACCACACAAAAGTTCTCTCTTCAAAATGGCGTCGTTGCCGGGGATTTGCAAACGTGTGCCTTATTATTGGTTATTGTAAATATTTTATTTTGCCTGTTTATTTATTTTATTTTTGCTTTTTAATTTTTATTAGCTACTATGAATTCTCACCCCTCTCGCTTTGAGTTTGGTTCTAATATTGTTGAAAGGAGTGAAAGCTATAACAGAAATATGGATCAAGGTCAGAGAAATCAAAGATGGATGGAGCCAAGAGGATTTGATCAACCCTTTAGGCAACAACACCCTCCATGATATCATGGACAAAGACCATTCTACAATGCATACCAAGCTGATAGATATGGTGGACCACCCTGTAACTACCAACAAGCCCCACCCTGTGCTTATAGACCACCTTCTCAACGTAGCTTTGAACCACCACACTCACAAGTTCCTTTTCACCATTCACCACCATATGATCCTTATTTACCCCAATTCCAATCCAATTACTCCCAAACACCACCACTTCCTTACGTACCATGTCCAAATCCATCACCTCCAGAATCACAGGCTCACCTCAAGGAAACAGTAGATCAACTTCAAACCACCCTTCATCAACTGGAGCAAGCAATAATTCAATTATCTTCTAGACTTTCGGGCATTCAAGGACCTCCCACAACCCCATGTGGACAATTTAATGAAGAGCGTAGCATGAAGGAGATACTAGAAACTACAGTGGACAAAACAGAGCGTGACTTTGTACTGGAACAAGTAGAGGAAGCTGTCATTATAAATGAAGAAGAGTTGGTTGAAGACTTAGGAGACGCTGAACTTCCATGGGAATCCAGAGTTGTGGAAAATTCTGTCAAGGACGATACAATTGATGTAAGGAGGATAGTGCACAACCCCCAAAGCAAGTCTTTTATGAAGAACTAGACGGAATAATCCAAGAAGAAAATCTCCTTGATGATGATAGTCACAAGTCAAGTTCTCCTAGTAATGAACTTGCATCCGCAAGTGAATTCTCTGAGATTGAAGAACCTTATCCAAGTGAATACGAAAAAGATGCAGAGGTAGATTTCTCTCAACCTCCAGCTTATGACTTGAGTGATGAGGAAGACATAGAAGACTTTGATCAGGACGATGTTACATTTGAAGAATTCTGCAAGGAAGTGGAGAAATTCACTGAAGAGCACAAGGGAGTAGAACTTACAGAACCACTGGAAACACCAACCCCAAGGCCATTACCACCTAATACAAGCTTCAAGTGGGTACAATCCTTAACCTTTATCTTTACTTTTCCACTTGAATATGGTTTGCTTGAAACAGATGGCCAGCTTAGAGCTCTCTGCGGCTTTAAGAGTAAGAGGGAAATGGCTCGCACTCAGAGCTGGTGCACAAGGTTCAATAAGGTTTCACGCTTCAACTCGAAGTGCACGGATTGGCATCATGTTCAATCTAATGGATCTCGAAAAACGTTTGGTTATCTTAGTGAGAATCTAAATTCTAAACCGCACGGATGGAAAAATATAGATCAAGACGAAGGCAGATTTAAAAGCAAAGTTTGGGATCCTGGAATCTATTCTGACATTCGTCACCCCGGGAGCCTGAGAATCTGTTTGAAGCTGCTCAGAAGCTTTACATGCCTAGTTTGGGACCCCGGAGGCTGTTGGCATTCCAAACATTGGTGGAGATTTCTGAATGAATTTAAGCATAAGCCACCATAACAGGAAGCTCATCCAATGTCCAACTTAAGGACTTTAACTAAAAGTGCTAGGTGGGAGACAACCCACCATGGTATGGTCGTTTCTTTTTCAGTTTTATTTTGTGTTATTTATTTTTATTCTTTTTTCAATTGAACCTGAATATTATTCATTAGCATTGCATACTGCATAATTGCATAATTGCATATAAAAAAAGGGGCGTGCGACGCGACCGCATTGCTCATGCGATCGCGTCAGTTGCGAAAACCACCTCCCACGCGTCCGCGTCATTCACGCGGCCGCTGATCTGGAAATCGGCGTAAAGATCCAACGCATAGAAAGTTGGGCTGGAATCGTGCTGCTGTTGTGCGTTTCGCACAAAACGACCCACGCGGTCGCGTCACTTGCATAACACCAATCCCACGCGATAGCGTGAGCAATGCGTCCGTGTCGCGAGGATATCATGGCACCCCAGTGGAGACAGAGAGTTGCACCGAAACGATGCTGAAATCGTGCGTTTCGCACAATTTCCGGCGACGCGGTCGCATGCCTGACGCGACCGCGTCATTCATCCTTTTTCCTTTCCATGCGGTCGCATCACTCACGCGATCGCGTCAACCCCCATTCCACCCCAGCCACGCGATCGCGTGCCCACCAACCCCTTTCTTCTTCTTCTTCTTCTTCTCTGCAACCCCCCTCTCCACCCCTCGCCACCCACAACCACCACCACCGGCCGCACCACCGTCGACCACCAAGCCACGACCGCGACGCCACCCCCTTCTTCCTTTCCTCTCTTTCTTCTTCTTCTCTTCTCTTCTTCCCTCCACCACCGCTGCCCCATCCGCAACCACCACCCCCACCGCGCTACCATCATCGCCGCATAACCCACGACCAACACCCTCACCCCTTCCCTTCCTTCCTCCTTAACACCTACCCTCCCATTACCCCTACCCGAAAACCCCCTACCTCCGAACAGCCACCACCACCGCGCCAACCGCCCCTGAACCACCGCGTCAGCCACCACTACAACCACCCCCTACCATCTCTCTGCCCTATTTTCATTCATACGCCTACCAGGTTCCGCCAAACGCCACTCTTTCAATTCATAGTTAATTGCATATTTTTCCATTTATGTTCAAAATTAGGCTAGTTAAATATGCATGTTGTAGTGGATTCTAGGTGGTTAGGTAGCCTAGGATGTGGTTAGTGGATCTAGGCCTGATTGATTGCGCTGTTCTTGCTACTTGTTTTATAATTTTCGCAATTCTGCTGTTGCTGTGATCTAAGTATTGTTCATATGATATTCTTACTGTTCATGCTGCCATTGCGACTGCTCTTTCATGTTCATATTATTTATACCTATTTGCAGTTTATTTTAATTTATATGAACTATTCTGCTTGCTGTTTATTTTCCGGGAACATCTAATTTTAGCCGGAATGCTGCCCAATTTTCTGTAAATTATTTTGATTCTCATTCATGTATTGGTTTTGGCATTTTCAATTTTGCTTTCCTTAGCTTTCACCAAACTAATTCCTGAATGCACGGGCCAGCATTCCTATTCCTTTTGTTTCCCCGATTAATAAATCACATTATTGATGATTTGATTTCAAATTTTCGTTATTAATATATCTATATGAATCATGAATAACTTGATTTCCTTGCTTGAATATGCGTTGTGTGTTGCTTCAAATTGTGAAATTCTTGTTACTTAGAAACCAATTATCTTGCCACTTACTCTGACTTTCTTTTTACTAACTCACTGATTTTTTATTTCTAACCTCTTTTTCAATTTAACACCACTTTTAACTTTCTAACAACCCCCTCTGCTTTTTGACTCACTCTTTACTTTTACTTTTTAACTCAAGGCATGTATATGGTTTTTCCTAATTAACATGAATTCTATTTATATTACATTTTGGATTGAAATTTCTCACCTCAGTTTTTTAATTCCGAACCAATCCAAAATGCACAATTATTCAACTCATTTCATTATTCTACTGCTCCTTTGCCACTTTGTGCTTATTTTGTTATTTGCCTACTTATTTTCCTGTTTTTCTTATATCCTAGATTTCTGTTTTTTAGGATGTCTGACACCCAAAGAAAAGGAAAAGGAAAGGCAACAACTGGCAAACAGAAAAGAGGAGAATCCTCTATGTCCATCCTGGACATCATGCATGATGACTCCTGGCGGGAGAAACACTTTACCCCGCAGGAGAAGGCTGACCAGCTACTCCCTGCCACTGATCCCATTAAGTTTGCAAACAGATACTACGAGCTGAAGTATTCGGTGTTTGCAACCTCCAGGAACCTGTACCTGGAGCGGACTCTGAAAATTCCAGAATAACTCCAGCAATACACCTCCGATCAAATCAAACAAAGAGGCTGGTTCTTCCTGGAGAGAAACCTGACAGAGGTCAATGCTTCTTGGGTAAGAGAGTTTTACTGCAATTACTTCAAAACTTTCCTAGATGTAGTGAACCTAAGAGGGAAGCAGATACTGGTCACTGAAGAGGCCATTGAGGATATTTTGCAGCTTTAGCCTAAATCCGATCAGCTTGATAGTTACCAAAAGGCTGAGGAGGACATGCGCTTTATGAGGTTTGACTGGGATGCGGTCAAGTCAAGGATAGCCCTTGACCCGACTGTCCCATGGGTCATGGGTCAGAATACCACCATGCCTAAGGGAATCAAGTGGATATACTTAAATGATGAGGCTTGGCTCTGGCACCAGATCCTGAGCAACTTTATTATGCCAAGTACTCATAAGATGGAGCTACCTGCCGCTATGATCACCCTCCTCTGGTGTGTGATGGAGGGTAAGGACCTGTACCTGCCACGATTCATCCGGTACTACATGGCCAGGGTCCACGTCAGAGGCACTCTCCCCTTTCCATATCTGGTTACCCAGCTCGGCCATCGAGCTGACGTGCCTTGGGAGGATGCTGATGAGAAGCCACCTGCTGCAGAATGCAAGAAGATTATCCCTCACAGCAAGAACTTTCTGGCTTTGGGCTATAGACCTCCATTCTTCACTGCCCCTGATGAGACAGCCACACCTTCAGCTGGCCCCTCTTCATCTACTGCTACCCCAGCTACCACCACTGCACCTCCACCTGCCTCAGAGCCAGTTTATCACCTCATGCACCGCCTATTTCAGCAGCTAGACCAGATGGAGCGCTATAACCAGTGCCGATATGAGAGATCTGAGCGTCGCAACAAGCGACGCTGTGAGCACCTAAAGCTGATGATATGATCTGACGGCGACATCTCCTCCGTGCCTGACACACCATCAGAGCCATCTGAGGAGGAGGCGGATGATCAAGAGGCGGAGACCCATCCACAGAGAGAGGCTGAGCAGGCAGGCCTGGAGCAGGCTGTATCACAGCAGGAGGAGCCGCATCAGATTCAGGCTACAGACCTAGAGGTTCCTATACAGTCAGCACCTCCTCTGCAGCAGGTAGATCCTCAGACCACCACCACAGAGACTCCAGCCACCCATCCTTCCAGTGATGACACTCCTTCACATCCTACTTAAGTGAGCATCGAGGACGATGCTTTATTTTAAGTGTGGGAAGGTTGCCATCTCTGGCATATTTTTCTTGGTGAACCACTACAGACTCTTTTTATTTTATTGTTATTTTTCTGTATTTTGATCTTTATTTTTATTTCTTAGTACTTATATATTGCTCTTTTCATGTATTTCTACTCTATTTCTGCATGTTGCACTTTAGTTTATATTTTAGCCAGTTAGTTTAGTTGCAATTCTAACTTATTAGTTATAGAATATGTGGATTAATTAGTATAGTTTACCCTTTTAGTATATGATAGTTTGGTTTAAATTGAAAATAAAAAGGAAGTAAACTAGAAACTTTAACATAAACAATCCACACACCTTGTATATATAGCACTACATGTTAGTTAGTTAACAACATTTCATCAAGGAGAAACACTAAAACTTTAAAGCCATCCTAAGATTTACATTGAGAATAATGGGAACTCTTAATTTTTACTTGCATGACATATATAACTGAGATATGATTTTTGAGCTAGAGAACACACAGCCTGTGAGTTTTGAGCTTAATTGTATGGTTATATTCAAACCATAATATTTTATTCCTGTGTGTTTTGCGCTTCTTTTTTATTCTGATGTTCTTTACTTTGTTTTAATCTATATGTCCAATTATAGAATATAGATACATACCAAGAAAGTGATTGAGGCCATTGTTTGATTCTAGCTCACTTATCCCAAATTAGCCTACCTTTTACATCACCCTTGATAGCCCCCTTAAGCTTTTAATCCCCTCTTGTTCTATAAACTACATTACTAGCCTTAAGCAGAAAAACAAAATAAAAAATCCCAAGTTGAATCCTTAGTTAGCTTAAGATAGAAATTGTGTATTGTTTAAGTGTGGGGAACCTTATGGGAACATGGATGATAAAAACAAAGGTAGAAAGTTAAAAAGAATAAAGACATTTCAAAATAAAAGTTTTGGGAAGCATGCTCATGTGAAATCAAAACAATTGAATTACCATGTGCACTAAAAAAAAATAAAATTTTCTATTTAAATAAAGGGGATAAAAAAAATTCCCCAATTACAAAATAAAAAAGAATCAATGCACATGGGACAAAAGTTAAAGTTAATATATGAACTTGCAATACAAAGTGAAAAAAATTGGGTAAATAGGTAAAGAAGCTTTGCTTTATAAATATGTATGTTAGGTGAGATCTTAGACTAATCAAGGATTCACTTATTAGCTCACTTAGCCTTATACATACACCCTTACCTTTACCTTGGCCCCATTACAACCTTAAATAAAGACCTCATGATTTTTTGTATGTCTGTATTCTATAATTGTTGATTGGTTAGATGAAGAACAAAGTTATAGAAAGTAAGGATAAAAAGAAGAATGGAGTGATTAACCCAATAAACACTGAGTGACTAGAGAGTAAACACAAAATCCAGTGAGGGTTCAATAGCTCATCAACGTATATCTCTGCTTAAATTGTTAATTGTCTTGCAAGTTTATAAATTATTTTTCTTTTCCATCTCAATTGTAAAAGTGCTTTAACATTATCTAAGGTTTGGCTATGCATATATGACTCCTTGAGAATGTGAATTAGTTCAACTATATGTAAGTTTTATATATAAGTGAATGACAATTAGAATTGCATGATTCATTTAGGTAGTTGCATTTAGAATAAATTGCATTGCATGAGATTCCACCACTTTAACGTTAACCTTACTCTTTATCTTGGATTTAGCATGAGGACATGCTATTGTTTAGGTGTGGGGAGGTTGATAAACCCATATTTTATGATATATTTTGTGCCTAATTTAAGTGATTTATTCAATCCTTCACTCACTTATTCATGTTAATTGAATGGTTTTACTTTCCCTTCCTTATTATGTGAGATATGTGAAAAACATGTTTCCTATGCTTTAAGAATAATTATTTTAATTACCCTTTATTACCATTCGATGCCGTGATTTGTGTGTTGATTTGTTACAGATCTTCTAAGGCAGGAATGACTTAAAGGATGGAAAGGAAACATACAAAAATGGAAGGAAAGCACAAAATGGAGTTTTTGAAGAAACTGGCAGCGACGCGAACGCGTGGACGACGCGGCCACATGCCCAGCGCGAAGAGAGCGCGGCGCGAACGCATGACCGAAGCGAACGCGTGATAAGGAAAACTCCAGATGACGCAACCGCGTGACCCACGCAGACGCGTAACAGACGCCACGCACCAGAAATTACAGAAAACACTCCCAGTGATTTCTGAAGCCCTTTCTGGCCCAGATCCAAGTACAAAAAGCACAGATTTAAGGTTATAAAGTGGGGGAATGCATCCATTCAAGAGGAGAGTCTCCAATTATTTACTTTTGATGATTTAGATGTAGTTTTTAGAGAGAGGTTCTCTGCTCTCTCTCTTAGGATTAGGATTTAGGATTTATCTTGCTTTCATGATTGTCCCTTTTTATCAGGTTCAACTTTTCTTTTTATTATCTTTTCAATTTAATTTATGAACCTTTCTATGTTACAGACAATTCTCTTAATTAATGTTAGTTGAGGTTTTTCAGTTTCTGATTGCTCTCTTTTGTTTATGTTACTGTTACTTCCAACCTGAAGATATTTTTATTCGAGTAGATTTACTTTTTCCCTTTTGGTCTTGAGAAATCAGTAACTCAGGAGTTATCAAACTCAACGTGATCGATAATTGTTATCTTTGCTAATTGAATTAAACTTCAATAATTCCAGCCCTTTCTTAGGAATTGACTAGAACCTGAAGATCAGACTAATTAATCCACTTGATCTTCCCTTGCTTTAGTAAAGGCTAACTAAGTGGGATTAAGATTCAATTCTCGTCTCCATTGATAAGGATAACTAGGATAGGACTTCCAATTTCTCATACCTTGCCAAAAGTGTGTTTTACAGTTATTTATTTATTTTACTTGTCATTCAAATTACTTGTTCCTTACTTTCAAAACCCCCAATTTACAATCTTCATAACCAATATTAAGAACATACCTCTCTGCAGTTCCTTGAGAAGATGACCCGAGGTTTAAATACTTCGGTTATCAATTTATTTAGGGGTTTGTTACTTGTGACAACCAAAACGTTTGTAAGAAAGGACTTTTGTTGGTTTAGAAGCTATACATGCAACGAGGATTTATCTGCGAATTTTTAGACCACGCAAAAATTCTCTCTTCACATTGATATATGCTTATGTCAAAAAAATTTATTTTTAGTTAAATAAATAAATAAGGGGACAAAATTACCCCAATAATAAGTTTAGTGAAGAAATCAATGCACATAAGGTGAAATTCAAAGTAAAGTTAGTACATGAGTATGTATTAAAAGAGTGGAAAAATTTGGGTAGCTAGGTAAAGTATTTCAAATTATATAAAGTATATGTAAGGTGAGACCTTAGACTAATTAAGGATTCAACTTATAGCTCACTTAACCTTATATATATATATATATATATATATATATATATATATATATATATATATATATATATATATATATACCCTTACCCTTACCTTGGCCCCATTACAACCTTTAAAAGACCTCATGATTTTTATATGTCTGTATTCAATATTTGTTGATTGGTTAGATGAAGAACAAAGTTATAGAAAGCAAGAATAGAAAAGAATAGAGTGATTAACCCCAAACACTGAGTGACTAGAGAGTAAACACAAATCCAGTGAGGGTTCAATAGCTCATCACCATATATCTCTGTTTAAATATTTAATTGTCTTGCAAGCTTATGAAATATTTTAAACCAACTCAATTGTGAAGGCGCTTTAACATTATCTAGGTTTGGCTATGCATATATGATTCCTTGAAAATATGAAACAAATTAACCACATGTAAGCTCTATATATAGAGGTGGGTGATAATTAAAAACTGCATGATTCATGTAGGTAATTTGCATTTAGAATAGATTGCATTGTATGAGATTCCACCATTCTAACTTTACTCTTTCACTTGGATTTAGCATGAGGACATGCTATTGTTTAAGTGTGGGGAGGTTGATAAACCCATATTTTATGATATAATTTGTGCTCAAATTGAGTGTTTCTATCAATCCTTCACCCACTTATTCATGTAAATTGTATGGTTTTACTTTTCCTTCCTTATATTATGATATATGTGAAAAACATGTTTCCTATGCTTTAAAAATATTAATTTTAATTACCCTTTATTACCATTCGATGCCGTGATTTGTGTGTTAAGTGTTTCAGATCTCATAGGGTAGGAATGGCTCAAAGGACAAAAAGAAAACAAACAAAAATGGAAGGAAAGCATAAAAATGGAGTTTTGAAGAAAAGGCAGCGACGCGAACGCGTGCCTAGCGCAAAAATGCAGCGACGCGAACGCGTAGATGATGCGAACGCGCGCCTTGAGCAGAACGCAATTGACGCGTATGCGTGACCGATGCGTACGCGTGATAAAGAAAACTCCCAGATGACGCGAACGCGTGACCCACGTGAACGCGTGACCCACGCGAACGTGTGACAGACGCCACGTACAAAAATCTGCAGAAAATGCTCCCAACGATTTCTGGACCCTTTTTTGGCCCAAATCCAAGCCAGAAACACAGAATATAAGCCATAGAATGGAGGAATCAAAAGAGATGTGGAGGACAACTGAATAATACACAATTATTAGAATTTAGATATAGTTTTAGAGAGAGAGAGAGAGAGAGAGGGGCTCTCTCATCTCTCTTAGGATTTATGATTTAGGATTTAGGACATAGATTTTTAGAATTAGGATTCCTTCAGTTTATGGTTATTTCTTCAATTACAGGTTCAATGTTCCTTTAAATCACTTTCTAGTTTTATTTACTTTATTACTTTGATTGATATTTATCTTCCAGATTTGGCTTATGGACCATTCATGTTATGATTTTCTTAATTAATATAATTTGAGGTATTTCAGACTAATAATTGCCTTATTCTATTTATGATGATTTCAATTAAATTTAGATTTATTTTCTCCTTTTGGCTTTGGTTAAGTAATTTATAACACTTGAGTTATCAAACTCAGCTCTTGATTGGAATTGGAATTCTTTGCTGGTTAATTTGTACTCCAATAACTCTAGTCTCTCCATAGAAGTTGACTAGGACCTGAGGATCAAATTAATTTGTCTACTTGACTTTCCTTTGTTTAGCAAGGGTTAATTAAAAGTGGGAGCTGAATCCAATTCTCTTCACACCTGATAAGGATAATTAGGATAGGACTTCAATTTCTTATACCTTGCCAAGAGATTTTTTTATTATTAATTTATTCTTCTTTTATTTAAATTACTTGTTCCCTATTTCAAAAACCAAAAAATACACTTTTACTCATAACCAATAATAAATCATACTGCCCTCCAACTCCTTGAGAAGACGACCCGAGGTTTGAATACTTCGGTTTATTATTTTTATTGGGTTTGCTTAAGTGACAACCAAAACTTTTGTAAGAAAGGAATTCTTGTCGGTCTAGAAGCTATATTTATAACGGGAATTTATTTGTGAAAATTCTAGATCGCGCGAGAGTTTTGCTCTTCAGTTAGGTTATATGAATTGTTATGTTTGATATAGTGCTGAAAACTAGAAGTTCGATTATGGTTAAGTAATTGAAATTGTGAAAATTTATTGAATTTGGGTTCTTGGACTGTGTTGGCTGTGAAATCATCTCTGAATAACTGGAGAAAGGTTAGAGGGATGGTTTTGGAAGGGTTATAGGTTTAAGCATGGAATATGATATGTAAGATTGCTGAAAATGTCTAGATAGAATTTCTGCATAATTGACAGTAGAATAGATCCGTTTCTGGGATCAGACCAGGCCTTATTTTTAAATGAAACTATTTTTCCATGAAACTTTAATGTATTTTTAGTGTCTCATAAAAATTTCAGAATTTATTGATGAGTGGTTTGGGAGAAGTGATCTTTTAAAGATTAATGGTTTCTGCAGAAAATTCTGTTTCTTCACTACAAAAGCACCAAATTCCAATCCACTTAATTTACAATTATGATGAGTATTTGGGTTGAAACTAACGGCAGTCTCAATATTTATGTGTCTAAAATCTTCAGTTTAAATTTTGTGTCAAAACTCTTTTTAACCAATTAGTTATGTTGCAAAGAGTGAGGGTAGCTCACTGGATTTTCAAAACAGAATTCTAAAAGACAGGGGTGTGTTCCTAAGCTCATAAATTTTTCATGTGACATGGTAATAATCTGAAATTTAGTTTTTTAGAAAGCTGAAAGATTCTTGTTTAAGGACCTGAATTTTTAAAGGCAATGAGTGAAAATTAGATTTTTCGTGAATTTAACAAATCTACTGTCCTTGCTGTTTTTTGCTGCATTTTCTCAAAAGCAATAACAACATTTTTTTTAAAAGGGATAGTACAAGTTCAAACTATGACCAAATTACCTCAATACCAAGCCTTAGGTTCTAAAATAGGAGTATTAGGACAACCAATGAAGGTTTAAGGTTAATGGGTGGTGCGGAGGTATGTATAGTTAGGCGGTGATGCGGAGGTATGTTTTATAGTGTTAGTGATGTGGAGGCATAATAAAGAGAAAGGAAATGAAAAACCATGTATGAAAGAGATAATTGAAACGAATAATAAATTATGAAAAGTGTATGTTGAATGGGCCTTGTGCCAAACTGCTAATGCGAAAGTGCCCGCCTAAAGGATAGCCTGAGATTGCTAATGCGGGAATATTCGCCTAACTGATAGCACTGTTTCTTACTGTGATGAACATTAAAATGTTATTATGACGAGGCCTAACTGACACGGGTAACTGTGATGCCAAGGTGTCTAACTGACACAGTAAAGGAACCATATTCGGGGTTCACTCCGAGTAACGTCGGGTAGCAGGTAGACAACTGACACATGAGCTCATGGCCTGCGCTAAGAACATGCATGCATCATCTTGTTTGCGCATATGAATTTCTTGTGAATTATTTATTTCCATTTCTTGATTGTTTATTCTATTTACTTATTGTATATATTTTGTGCCTTGTGTTTCTGTATTTGTTCTTTTTTTTTGTTTTATGACAACTTAGAGATAAAGACCTTAGGCCCCTTTTTACCTTACTGAGAACTCTAGGTTCTCACCCTTCTTTTCTTTCTTTCTCCCCCGTCCCCAGACGGGTTTGGTAGAGGAGCTCTTTGAGTTTCGTTCTATTCTGAGCTATGAGGATTCGGCATGCGGCGGAGTCTTCATATGGAGCACGCTTTGGACCACTTTCTTAGACGATATTCGAAGATCACTCCAGAGTTAGTCGCAGTAGATCTTCCGCTCCTTTTTTATGATCTTAGTATTACTTTTCCCTCGATTTTGTAGTACTTTTAGAGTGGTAGGACCTCTTAGTAGTTTGGTTCCGGTGTAGGAAACATGTGTGAGGGTTGGGACTGACTTCCTCTTTTGTGTCTGTACATATGTATATAATTTGGTGTAGTACTTGGTCTTTTGGTGGATGACATGTATTTCCAAGCTTAACTCATGTGTATGTTTGTTTATATGTATATATGTTATTTTCTGTTATCGAGTACTTATCTATGATATGACTTTAAGTTTTAACCTTGCGAGCAACTAACAAATTTTCATGATAAATAAGTTAATTACACTAAATCGGTAAAGGCTTATAATAACATTTGCTTATGAAATCCGGGTCTAGAGTCAAGTAGGTCCTTGCGACAAGTAACACCTAACCAATTGACATTGGTCATGACGTGTCGAAAGTTGGGGTGTTACACATCATATGCATATTGTTTGAATTGCTTGCTTATGCATTGATTGGGAATGCCTAAATAAATTTAATATGCTATTTGTTATACTTGCTATCTGTATTACTTGTATTCTACCTGTATTTTCCACTGTCTGCCTATTTGTCTGTGTGGTTTCACTAGAGTTGGAGGATTAGAGGAAAGGCAGAGGATTGAGGGTTTTGGTTAGGTTTCGATTAAGTTTAGAACCTTAGAGGACCACTTGTTTATGGTTTCTGTTTTAGTTCTTTAAGTTTTATAATCAGAGTTCTATGATTGTCTCTGGCCTTCTCGGGACCTTATATCTTATGTATGCGGCACCATTACCATGCTAAGAATTCTCAGTTCTCATTCCATATGGATATTTGTGTTTTTCAAATACAGGTCGAGAGGCACCTCGCTAGGCATCTGGAGTTTCTGCAGCGAAGTGGATCTTTTGGGACATTATTCTGTGTACTGTTTATATATGACCATATGTATAGAACCCTCCTAATAACTTGTTTTACTTTTGTACCTCTTAGAGGTGTATGGAGAACTAGGATTGCTTTTGTGTATTTTAGGTTATATATATATATGCAAATACTCTTCGGCCAGCCTTAGCTTCGCAGGATGAGTTAGGAGCTTGTTATTTTGTACTCTTGACACTCTATTCTTGCTTTCTGTGTATATTTGTTCATGTACCTTAGCTTTCTTCGAACGCAAGTAATCCTTATTCTTGAGCATTGCGCTTTTAATTTTGCGATTTAATTTTACCTATCCTTCAAGGTTCCTCGTATATTATATTATTTTGAGTATTATACGTATATATATATATTTTTACTGTAGAGGTCGTAATATCACACTACCTCTGTTTTATAACTTAAGCGTAAAGCTCTGTGTGATAGGGTGTTACAAAAACTCTTAGCCTTAACAGTCTCTTTTGTCCCTTCTCTTTCCATTTCACACTAAATTGATCCCCTCCCTTTTTATCTCCACAAAGTTATTGCCTCTGCCCCTTGTATTACATGCATATATTAGCCAATATATGCTCGTACAGGGACTGACACACAGTGAAAATTGCAGTCTCGACTATTGAGCTCCATTCTGTAGGTGGGCGACCTTGAAATGGCCAATTCGCAGGTACCTACAGTGGATTGGAGTAACTTGCAGGAGCCACCATAGAGGTGGCCCAATTCGCATGCGGAAAGGACGACTTCTGCGTGCTGCTCCACTTTGCATGCGCTCCATTTTGTATGTGTCAGATGAGAACTGCAAAATATTGATGCTCCCTCTTTATTTTGTGGGTGCCATATGGGATTTGGAGTTCATTTCTATTTTGCGGGTGCTATCCGTGAATTGCCTCTGATTATTTTGGTGGTCATTTCTTTCTAAACGTATTTTGGCAATTAATGATTTTAAATATTTATTTAAATAAAAAAGTTCATAATAAAGTAGTTGTGGACTAGTAGAATGTAAAGAAAGTCTTTTCAAATGCTTCACACTAACACACCTCTCTTTCCATTTTCATTCTCTCTCATCATTATCCTCAATCAATACTTTAAAGGCATTTACTATTTTCTTGTTCCCTTCCTCCCTCGTACACTTCATTGCCTCTTCTCACATTCCTTCTCTTTAAAGATATAGACATTCTCTCTTCCACCTCAGTCATTTTCTTCATCGTGTTTGTTGTTACCTTCATGGATCTTAGCTGAGTTCCTCTATTTCATCTTACACTTTAAGCTCTTTTGGCTCTAACCTGTTACTTGTTTTCATTGCTGCCTTCATACTTTGTATCTGTTCTCTCTCATCCCTGCTCTGCCTTCTCTTCTTTCCTCTCTTAGTCCCTTCTCCTGCCTCTGTGCCAACTGCTAGCTCCCTTTGGATCCCTCCTCTCTTCCCTTCTCTCAATCTCCCATTTTTTATTTAAAATTAAACCAAAAAATCATATTGGTTTAATTAGTTTCACTTATTGTCTTATTGGTCTTTTGCAAATAGATTTTGTATATAAATTAGACTAAAAAAAGACTGATTTTTGGTTAATCTAGTCGAACTAACCAATCCAATTCAATTCTTAAAATAGTGCATGAGATAAAAAAAATGATATGGGGAAAAATGTGAGGAGCTCTGCTGTGTTTCGATGAATTAATGCAATTACTACAGTTTTCCATTCAATCACGCTTGTCTTTATTCTAAGATATTCACTCGCACCTCACCCTGATGAATATGATGATTCGTGACACTCATCACCATTCTCAACCTATGAACGCGTGCTTGACAACCACTTCCGTTCTACCTTAGATTGAGTGTATATCTCGTAGCCTCTTGGTTCATGATCAGAGTCTTCGTGGTATAGGCTAGGACTATTGGTGGCCATTCCTGAGATCCGGAAAGTATAAACCTTGTCTGTGGTATTCCGAGTAAGATCTGGGATGGGATGACTGTGACGAGCTTCAAACTCACGAGTGCTTGGCGTAGTGACAGACGCAAAAGGATCAATGGATCCTATTCCAACATGAGTGAGAACCGATAGATGATTAGCCGTGCGGTGATAGCGCACTTGGACCATTTTCACTGAGAGGACGGATGGTAGCCATTGACAACGGTGATCCACCAACATACAGCTTGCCATGGAAGGAGCCTTGCGTGCGTGAAGAAGAAGACAGTAGGAAAGCAGAGATTCGGAAGACAGAGCATCTCCAAATCCTCAATCTGTTCTCCATTACTGCATAACAAGTATTATTTAATTTATGCTATTTACTCTTCATAAGCCCAATCATTTTTATTACTAATTTCCTGACTAAGAATTACAAAATAACCATAGCTTGCTTCAAGCCAACAATCTCCGTGGGATCGACCCTTACTCACGTAAGGTATTACTTGGACGACCCAGTGCACTTGCTGGTTAGTGGTACGAGTTGTGAAAAGTGTGATTCACAATTCATGCACCAAGTTTTTGGCGCCGTTGCCGGGGATTGTTCGAGTTTGGACAACTGACGGTTTATTTGTTGCTTAGATTAGGAAAATTTTACTTTTTTTGTTTAGAGTCACAAAAAATGCGTCTTCTATTATTGTTTTTGGTTGAAACTTTTTTTCAGAATCCTTATTTTCTTTTTCATTTTTATCGAAAATTTTTATAAACTAATAATTGATTTTTTTTGTTTGAGTTTAGTTTAATATTTTAAGTTTTGTGTCCTTTGTGTTTCTGTTTTCTTAAAAATTTTCAAAAGTTGTTCTTAGCGTTCATCGTGATATTCAAAGTTTTCCTGTTTGTTTCCTTTATTTTGATCTAAATATTTAAGTTTGGTGTCGTTTTTACTGTTTTTCCCTTTCTTCATTAAATTCAAAAATATTTTTCCTCTTTATTCTAATTGATTTTCGAAAATTTCCTTAAAAAATTCAGATTTTTATTTTAAAAGTTTCTATTTTATCTTGTCTTAGTTTTAAAAATTCAAAATTCAAATCTTTTTTTTGAAAATCATATTCAAAAATTTTCAAATTTTTTCAATTAATTAGTCAATTCAACATTCAAATTTCTTTTTATTTTCCTTTTCTTTTAATTTTCGAAATCTATATTTTATTTTCTAATTATTTTACTTTATTTTATTTCATTTTATCTTCTTTTTTTATTCGGTTATTTTTAATTAAATAAAATAAAAATAAAAATATATTTTACTTGCAATTCACATCATCTCCCTTTATCCATCATGGACTTAAGTAGAAATGAACAGTCTAGAAGGACTCTGGGGTCATATGCCAACCCCATTACTGCTGCATACGGGAGTAGTGTTTGTATACCTCCCATCAAAGCAAGCAGTTTTGAGCTAAATCATCAGCTTATTCTCATGGTGCAGCAAAATTGCCAGTATTCTGGTCTTCCACAGGAAGAACCTACTGAGTTTCTGGCGCAGTTCTTGCAAATTGCTGACACAGTGTGTGACAAAGAGGTAGATCAGGATGTATACAGGTTGTTACTATTTCCGTTTGCTGTAAAAGATCAAGCTAAGAGGTGGTTAAATAACCAACCCACAGCAAGCATAAAAACATGGAAACAGTTATCAGACAAATTCCTGAATCAATATTTTCTTCCAAAAAGGATGACACAGCTAAGGCTGGACATCCAAGGCATTAAACAAGAGGATGAAGAATCCCTTTATAACGCCTAGGAGAGGTACAGAGGGATGCTAAGGAAATGCCCTTCTGAAATGTTTTCAGAGTGGGTACAATTAGACATTTTCTACTATGGGCTTATAGAAAAAGCTCAGATATCTCTAGACCACTCAGCTGGTGGATCTATACACGAGAAAGACAGTTGAAGAGGCTCAAGAGCTTATTGATATAGTTGCTAGAAATCAGCATCTGTACATAAGTAATAAGTCCTTCGTGAAAGAAGAAGCTGAGGAAGTGTCAACTAACTTTAGTCCTCAGGAATAAGTTGCTGAACTCAATCAGCAATTATTCTCTATAACAAGACAGTTAGCAGAATTTAAGGAGATGTTACAAGAGACCAGAATTGCCAACAAGGATATGAAATCACAATTGAGTCAGAAAAAACAGTAGTTATCAAAACAGATAAAAGAGGAGTCCCAAGCTGTTCAATTAAGAAGTGAAAAAATGTTAAATACTCTAACTCAAAGCAGCAGAAAGCCAAGAAAAGAACAGCTGACAGAGGATGAGCAACCTGCTACCCAAAATCTATCTGAGGACAGTAAGATTCCATAGAGGAATAAGTCTGGCGATCAAACGCCAGAAACAGGTGAAAAACTGGCATTAAACTCGAAATCCACGTCCAGTTCTGGCGTCCAAACGCCAGAAAAGGGTAGGAACTTGGCGTTAAACGCCCAATCCATGTCCAGTTCTGGCGTTCAAACGCCAGTGAGGGATCAGACACCTGCAAGTGCTGATACTAACTCCCTCAAGAAGGCTTCTCAACCTGCCTCTGTAGGAAATAAACCTGCAGCAACTAAGGTTGAAGAATATAAAGCCAAAATACCTTATCCTCAGAAACTCCGCCAAGCGGAACAGGATAAACAATTTGCTCGCTTTGCAGACTATCTCAGGACTCTTGAAATAAAGATTCCGTTTGCAGAGGCTGATAAACCCATATTTTATGATAAATTTTGTGCTTAATCTGAGTGATTTATTCAATCCTTCACCCACTTATTCATATTAATTGCATGGTTTTACTTTCCCTTCCTTATTATATGATGTATGTGAAAAACATGTTTTCTATGCTTTAAAATTAATTATTTTAATTACCTTTATTTCCATTCGATGCCGTGATTAGTGTGTTGAGTAGTTTCAGATCTTCTAAGACAGGAATGACTCAAAGGATGGAAAGGAAACATACAAAAATGGAAGGAAAGCATAAAATGGAGTTTTTGAAGAAACTGGCAGCCACGCGATCGCATGGACGACGCGGACGCATGCCAACCGCGAAGAAGCAGCGACGCGGTCGCATGACTGACGGGACCGCGCACCTTAAGCAGAACACATATGACGCGGTTGCATGACTGACGCGACCGCGTGACAAGGAAAACTCCGAATGATGCGACTGCGTGACCCACACAGACGCGTGACAGAGGCCACGCACCAGAAATTGCAGAAAATGCTCCCAGCAAATTCTGAAGCCCTTTTTGGCCCAAATCCAAGTCCAGAAGGCATAGACCAGAGGTTATGAAGTGAGGGAATGCATCCATTCAGAGGGAGACGACTTTAGTTAGTTTTCATGATTTAGATTTAGTTTAGAGAGAGGTTCTCTCCTCTCTCTTCTCTCTTTAGGATTAGGATTTAGGATTTCTCTTAGTTTTATGAGTGACTCTCGATCCCAGGTTCAATGTTCTTTTACTTTATATTTATCTCTTACTTTCAGATACTTTAATGCTTATATTAGTTATGTTGCCTATTTGGCTTACGCTACATTCATGTTACAGATTACTCTTTTGAATTAATGTTATTTGAGGTATTTTAGTTTAATATTGCTTTCTCTTATTTACATTATTGTTATTCCCATCTGAAGACATTTTTTATTCTAGTGGATTTATTTTTCTTCTTTTGGTCTTGGTTAAGAAATTAGTAACTCAGGAGTTATCAAACTCAAACATGAATGATAATTGTTATCTTTGTTAATTGAATTGAACTTCAATAATCCCAATCTTTTCTTAGGAAATAAATAGGATTCGAAGATCAAACCAATTAATCCCTTGACCTTCCTTTATCTTGGTAAAGGTTAACAAAGTGGAATTAAGATTCAATTTTCATCATCATTGATAAGGATAGCTAGGATAGGACCTCTAATTTCTCATACCTTGCCAAAAGTATTTACAGTCATTTATTTATTTTACTTGCCATTTAAATTGCTTGTTCTTCATTTACTTTATTTGCTGATTAAATCATTCCCTCCTCATTCTCAAAACCCCAATTTACAATCTCCATAACCAATAATAAGAACATACTTCCCTGCAGTTCCTTGAGAAGACGACCCGATGTTTGAATACTTCGGTTATCAATTTATTTAGGGGTTTGTTACTTGTGACAACCAAAACATTTGTACGAAGGGATTTCTGTTGGTTTAGAGACTATATCTACAACGCGATTGTTTTTATGAAATTCTTTACCAACATAAAATCCTAACGTTCAAAATGGCACTGTTGCCGGGGATCTGCAATCGTGTGCCTTATTATTGGTTATTGTAAATATTTTTCTTTTACTTGTTTATTTGTCTTTATTTTCCCCTCTTTATTTCTTTTAGCTACTATGAATTCTCACCCCTTTTGCTTTGAGTTTGGTTCTAATGTTATTGAAAGGAATGGAAGTTATAACAGGAATATGCATCAAGGTCAGAGCAACCAAAGATGGATGGAGTCAAGAGGATCTGATCAACCCTTTAGGCAACAACACCCTCCAAGATATCATGGACAAAGACCATTCTACAATGCATACCAAGCAAATAGACATGGTGGATAATCTTGTAATTACCAACAAGCCCCACCATGTGCTTATAGACCATCCTCTCAACATAACTCCGAACCACCACACTCACAAGCTCCTTTTCACCATTCACCACCGTATGATCCTCATTTACCCCAGTTCTAATCCAATCACTCCCAAACACCACCACTTCTCCCTGTGCCATATCCAAATCTATCACCCCGAGAATCAAAGGTTCGCCTAAAGGAAACAGTAAATCGACTTCAAACAACCCTTCATCAACTGGAGCAAGCAGTAAGTCAATTATCTTCTAGACGTTCGAACATTCAAGGACATCCCACAGCCCCATGTGGACAATCTAACGAAGAGCATAGCATGAAGGAGATACTATAAACTCTAGTAGACAAGATAGAGCATGGTTTTGTACTGGAACAAGTAGAGGAAGCTATCATTATTGAAGAAGAAGAGTTGGTTGAAGACTTAGGAGACGCTGAACCTCCATGGAAATCCAGAGTTGTGGAGCATTCTGTCAAGGATGTTACAATTTATGCTATGGAGGATTGTGCGCAGTCCCCGAGGCAGATATTTCATGAAGAACTAGACAGAATAACCCAAGAAGCAAATTTCCTTGATGATGATAGTCACAAGTCAAGTTCTCCTAGTAATGAGCTTGCATCCGCAAGTGAATTCTCTGAGATCGAAGAATCTTCCCCAAGTGAATACGAAGATGATACAGAGGTAGATTTCTCTTAACCTCCAGTCTATGACTTAAGTGATGAGGAAGACATAGATGACTTTGACCAGGATATGGATACATTTGAAGAATCTTGCAAAGAAGTGGAGAATTTCACAGAAGAACACAAGGGAGTAGAACTCACAGAACCACTGGAACCACCTATCCCAAGGCCATTACCATCCAATACAAGTTTCAAGTGGGTACAATCCTTAACCTTTAGCTTTATTTTTTCACTTGAATATGGTTTGCTTGAAACAGATGGCCAGCTTAGAGCTCTCTGCGGCTTTAAGAGTAAGCGGGAAATGGCTCGTACTTAGAGCTGGTGCACAAGGTTCAATATGGTTCCACGCTTCAACTCGAAGTGCACGGATTGGCACCATGATCAATCAAATGGATCTCGGAAAGCGTTTGGTTATCCTGGTGAGAATCTAATTTCTAAGCCACCCAGATGGAAAAGTATAGATCAAGACGAAGGCAGATTTAAAAGCAAAGTTTGGGATCCTGGAATCTATGCTGACATTCGTCACCCCGGGAGCCTGATAATCTATTTGAAGCTGCTCAGAAGCTTTACATGCCTAGTTTGGGACCCCGGAGGCTATTGGCATTCCAAGCATTGGTGGAGATTTCTGGATGAATTTAAGCATAAGCCGCCATAACAGGAAGCTCATCCAATGTCCAACTTGAGGACTTTAACTAAAACTGCTAGGTGGGAGACAACCCACCATGGTATGATCGTCGCTTTTTCAATTTTTATTTAGTTTTATTTGTTTTCAAATTTTATTTTATTGAATCTGGAGTTTTGCATCTCATTCATATTAATCATTGCATTCTACATACTGCATAATTGCATATCAGTTTAAAAAAAAAGGGTGCGCGACGCGACCACATCACTCATGCGATCGCGTCACATTGCGAAAAACACTTCCCACGCGACCGCGTCATTCACGCGGCCGCGTGACCTGGCGATCGGCGTAAAGATCCAACGTCCAGAAAGTTAGGCTGGAATCGTACAGCCATTGTGCGTTTCGCACAATTGACCCACGCAATCGCGTCACTCACGCGATCGCGTCACTTGCACAATACCAATCTCATGCGACCGCGTGAGCGACGCGATCGCGTCGCATAGGATTGCACAACACCCCAAAGGAGACAGAGAGTTGTGCTGAAACGACGCTGGATTCGTTCGTTTAGCACAAATTCCAGCGACGGGATCGCATGCCCCAGGCGATCACGTCATTCACTCTTTTTGCCCTCCATGCGATCGCGTGTCCCAAGTGATCACGTCAAACACCATTTCAGCCCAACCACGCGACCGCGTGCCCCACGCGATCGCGTGGATTCAAATTATAACCCCCCCAGTCACACGAACCCTATCAATCGCGCCCCCCTCCCCAAACCCCTCCACTTCCTCTCTTCTTCTCCAACCCCCAACCACCACCCAACCACCAACACCGCCACCGCCAGACGCCGCCGACCACCCAGACCCTGCCGCCACCCACCCCCTTCCTCCTCCCCCCTTCTTTCTTCTTCTTTCTTCTTCTTCCCCCCTAACTGCCACTGCCCAAGCCGCGCCACCACCACCACCGTGCCGCCGTACCGCCCAGCGCCACCCACGCCCCCCTTCCCTCCCCTATTACCCCCTACCCCCATTACACCCCCCTTTTCCTCCCTTCCTCCGAACAGCAACCACCGCCGCCGCGCCGGACGCCACCGCCGTCATCCCTAGCCACCTCTCTGCCCCACTCTCTCTCTTACGCCTACCAGGTTCCGATGAACGCCACCCTTCTATCCTTCGTAGTTAATTCAAATTTTTTTCTGTTTCTATTCATATTTAGGCTAGTTAGATATGCATGTTGTAGTAGATTTTAGGTTGTTAGGTAGCCTAGGATGTGGTTAGTGGATTTAGGTCTATTTAATGTTCGTGTTTCTTGTTTTATTCTACTGTTGCTGTGATGATTGTAATGTTCATATGCTGTACTGTCTTGTTTCTTGCTGCTCTGTACACTGAATTTTCATGTTTATATTCATTATATGTAACTGCAGTTTTAATTTTGATTCATATGAACTATTTGATTGCTGTTTATTTTCTGGGACAATCCAATTTTAGCCGGAATGCTGCCCAAATTTCTGTAAAATATTTTCATTCATGTTTTGGTTTTGGCATTTTGAACTCTGCTTTCCTCTGCTTTAACCAAACCAATTCATGATTGCCGGGCATGCTTTCTTATCCTTTTTGATTTCCTGGTTCATAATCCGCATTTTTGATGTTTGATTCCAATTTTTGCTTTCTCTATATCTATTTGAATCGTCATCACCCTGTTTTCCTTGTTTGTATATGCGTTACTTATAGTTTCTAACTGTGAATACTTGTTACTTAGAAACTTATCATTATGCCACTTACTTTAACCCACTTTTTACTAACTCACTAATGTTAACTTCCAAACTCTTTTTCAATTCTAACCAACCTAACCTTTCAAAACTTTTCTTCTGATTTTCTTTCACTTTCTTTTAACATACTAACCATGGCATGATGTTAATTTTTCTATTTCACATGAATTCAATTACATTTTGGATTGTGATTTCTTCTTTTCGAACTTTTAACTCCTATTCAATCCTTAATGCACATTTACTTAGCTCATATTCATTACTCTCCTGCTCCTTTGCCACTACGTGCTTCTTTTGTTAATTGCCTCCTTGTTTTCCTATTTTTATTATATCCTTGAATTCTATTTTTCAGGATGTCAGACTCCCACAGAAAAGGGAAAGGAAAGGCAACAACTGGCAAACGGAAAAGAGGAGAAGCCTCTATGTCTATCATAGATCTCATGCATGATGCCTCCTTGCGGGAGAAAAACTTTACTCCACAGGAGAAGGCCGACCAGCTTATCCTTGCCACTGATCCAGTAAAATTTACAAACCAATACTGTGAGCTGAGGTATCCGGTGTTTGCAACCTCCAGGAACCTATACCTGGAGAGGACTTTGAAGATCCCAGAAGAACTCCAGCAATACACCTCTGAGCAAATCAAACAAAGAGGCTGGTTCTTCCTGGAAAGACCCCTGACTGAGGTTAATGCATCTTGGGTTCGGGAATTCTACTGCAATTACTTCAAAACCTCCCTAGATACAGTGAACCTTAGAGGAAAGCAGATTCTGGTCACTGAAGAGGTCATTGAAGAAGTTCTGAAGCTTCTGCCTAAAACTGATCAGCTGGATGGTTATCAGAAAGCTGAGGAGGATATGCGCTTCATGTGATTTGATTGGGATGAAGTAAAGGCCCGAATAGCCCTTGACCCGACCGTTCCTTGGATTATGGGTCAGAACACCACCATGCCAAAGGGAATCAAGCGCATTTACCTGAATGATGAGGCTCGGCTATGGCATCAGATACTTAGCAACTTCATTATGCCGAGTACTCACGAGACTGAGATACCAGCCGCTATGATCACCCTCCTATGGTGTGTGATGGAGGGTAAGGACCTGTACCTGCCACGTTTTATCCGGTACTATATGGCCAGGGTCCACGTCCGAGGCACTCTTCCCTTTCCTTATCTGATTACGCAGCTAGGACGTCAAGCTGACGTGCCTTGGGAGGATGCTGATGAAAAGCCACCTACTGCAGAATACAAGAAGATTATCCCACACAGCAGGAACTTTCTGGCTTTGGGCTACAGACCTCCTTTTCTCACTGCTACTGCTGACACAGCCACACCATCTGCCGGCCCCTCTTCTTCCACATCTACCCCTGCCACCACCACTACACCTCCACCTACCCCAGAGCCCATCTATCATCTAGTGCACCGCCTGTTTCGACGGCTTGACCAGATGGAGCATCGCAACAAGCGACGCTATGAGCACCTGAAGCTGATGATACGCTCTGGCGACATCCCCTCCGAGCCTGACACACCATCCGAGGCATCTGAGGAGGAGGCAGATGCTCACGAGGCAGAGACCTATCCACAGAGCGAGGCTGCACAGGCAGGCACAGAGCAGGCAGCATCACATCAGGAGGCTCCACCTCAGATTCAGGCTGTAGACCCCGAGATCCCTATCCAGTCAGCACCTCCTCTGCAGCAGGCTGACCCTCAGACCACCAAAGAAGAGACTCCAGCTACCTACCCTTCTAGTGATGACACCCCTTCACACCCTGCTTGAGTGAGCATCGAGGACGATGCTACATTTTAAGTGTGGGGAGGTCGCCATCTCTGGCGTTCTTTTTTTTTGGTGAACCACTACATACTCTTTTTATTTATTTTGTAACTTTTCTGTATTTTTATTTTTATTTTTATTTTTTATTTTCTCAGTACTTATATATATTGCTATTTTTATGTATTTATTCTATTTTGCATTTTAGTCATATTTTAGCCATTTAGTTTAGTTGCAATTCTAACTTATTAGTTATAGAAATTGTGGATTAATTAGTATAGTTTACCCTTTTTAGCATAAGATAGCTTAGTTTAAATTGAAAAATACAAAAAGGAAGTAAACTAGGAACTTGAACATAATAGAAATAATCCATACAACTTGTATATATAGCATTACATGTTAGTTAGTTAACAACATTTCATCAAGGAGAAACACTAGAACTTTAAAGACATTCAATATAAGTTTTACATTGAGAATAATGAGAATTTTTAACCAAACTTGCATGACATACATAAGTGATAAATGATTTTTGAGCTAGAGAACACACAGCCTGTGAGTTTTGAGCTTAATTGTATGGTTACATTCAAACCATAATTTTTATTCCTGTGTGTTCCACCCTTCTTTTGTATTCTGGTGTTCTTTACTTTGTTTTAATCTATATGTCCAATTATAGAATAGAAATACATACCAAGAGAATGATTGAGGCCATTATTTGATTTTAGCTCACTTATCCCAAAATAGCTTACCATTTTACATCACCCTTGTTAGCCCCCTTGAGCCTTTAAATCCCCTTTTATCTTATAAACCACATTACTAGCCTTAAGCAGAAAAACAAAATAAAAATCCCAAGTTGAATCCTTGGTTAGCTTAAGATAGAAATTGTGTATGGTTTACATGTGGGAAACCTATTGGGAATATGGATGATAAAAACAAAAGGCAGAAAAGTTGAAAAGAATAAAATAATTCAAAATAAAGAGTTTTGGGAAGCATGCTCATGTAAAATCAAATTAATTGAATTATCATGTGCATTAAAAATAAAGTAAAATTTTTTTTCAGTATTTAAATAAAGGGGACACAAAAGAATTCCCCAAATGAGAAATAAAGCAATGCACATGGGATAAAAATAATAAACATTGAAACATGAGCATGTAACATCAAAAGTGGGAAAATATGGGAAAATAGGTAAAGAAGCTTTGCTTTACAAAGTATGTATGTTAGGTGAGATGTTAGACTAATTAAGGATTCACTTATTAGCTCACTTAGCCTTATACATATACCCTTACCTTTACCTTAGCCCCATTACAACCTTAATTCAAGACCTCATGATTTTTGGTATGTCTATATTCTATAATTATTGATTGGTTAGATGAAGAACAAAGTTATAGAAAGTAAGAATAAAAAGAAGAATAGAGTGATTAACCCAATACACATTGAGTGACTAGAGAGTAAACACAAAATCCAGTGAGGGTTCAATAGCTCATTGACATATATCTCTGTTTGAATTATTAATTGTCTTGCATGTTTATAAAATGTTTTTCTCTCCCATCTCAATTGTAAAGGCACTTTATCAATTATCTAAGGTTTGGCTATATATATATATATGACTCCTTGAGAATGTAAATTAATTCAACTACATGCAAGCTTTATATACAAGTGAATGAAAAAAAATTTAGAATTGCATGGTGCATCTAGGTAGTTGCATTTAGATTAGATTGCATTGCATGGCATTCCACCACTTTAACCTAACATTACTCTTGGACTTAGCATGAGGACATGCTATTGTTTAAGTGTGGGGAGGTTGATAAACTCATATTTTATGATATATTTTGTGCTTAATCTGAGTGATTTATTCAATCCTTCACCCACTTATTCATATTAATTGCATGGTTTTACTTTCCCTTCCTTATTATATGATTATGTGAAAAACATGTTTCCTATGCTTTAAAATTAATTATTTTAATTACCTTTATTTCCATTCGATGCAGTGATTAGTGTGTTGAGTAGTTTCAGATCTTCTAAGGCAGGAATGAATCAAATGATGGAAAGGAAACATACAAAAATGGAAGGAAAGCATTAAACGGAGTTTTTGAAGAAATTGGCAGCCACGCGATCGCATGGACGACGCGGACGCATGCCAAGCGCGAAGAAGCAGTGACGCGGTTGCATGACTGACGCGACCGCGCAGCTTAAGCAGAACACATATGACGTGGTCGCATGACTGACGCGACCACGTGACAAGGAAAACTCCGAATGACGCGACCGCGTGACCCACGCAGACGCGTGACAGAGTAGGCCACGCACCAGAAATTACAGAAAATGCTCCCAGCAAATTCTGAAGCCCTTTTTGGCCCAAATCCAAGTCCAGAAGGCATAGACCAGAGGTTATGAAGTGAGGGAATGCATCCATTCAGAGGGAGACGACTTTAGTTAGTTTTCATGATTTAGATTTAGTTTAAAGAGAGGTTCTCTCCTCTCTCTTCTCTCTTTAGGATTAGGATTTAGGATTTCTCTTAGTTTTAGGAGTGACTCTCGATCCCAGGTTCAATGTTCTTTTACTTTATATTTATCTCTTACTTTCAGATACTTTAATACTTATATTAGTTATGTTGCCTATTTGGCTTACGCTACATTCATGTTACAGATTACTCTTTTGAATTAATGTTATTTGAGGTATTTCAGTTAAATATTGCTTTCTCTTATTTACATTATTGTTATTCCCATCTGAAGACATTTTTTATTCCGGTGGATTTATTTTTCTTCTTTTGGTCTTGGTTAAGAAATCAGTAACTCAGGAGTTATCAAACTCAAACATGAATGATAATTGTTATCTTTGTTAATTGAATTGAACTTCAATAATCCCAATCTTTTCTTAGGAAATAAATAGGATTCGAAGATCAAACAAATTAATCCCTTGACCTTCCTTTATCTTGGTAAAGGTTAACAAAGTGGAATTAAGATTCAATTTTCATCATCATTGATAAGGATAGCTAGGATAGGACCTCTAATTTCTCATACCTTGCCAAAAGTATTTACAGTCATTTATTTATTTTACTTGCCATTTAAATTGCTTGTTCTTCATTTACTTTATTTGCTGATTAAATCATTCCCTCCTCATTCTCAAAACCCCAATTTACAATCTCCATAACCAATAATGAGAACATACTTCCCTGCAGTTCCTTGAGAAGACGACCCGAGGTTTGAATACTTCGGTTATCAATTTATTTAGGGGTTTGTTACTTGTGACAACCAAAACGTTTGTACGAAGGGATTTCTGTTGGTTTAGAGACTATATCTACAACGCTATTGTTTTTATGAAATTCTTTACCAACATAAAATCCTAACGTTCAGAGGCACTTGAGCAAATACCCTCTTAGTCTAAGTTCATGAAAGAGATCTTAAGTCATAAGAAGGATTGGAGAGAAACAGAAAAAATTTTTCTCTCTGAAGAGTGCAGTGCAGTCATCCTAACAAGCTTACCAGAGAAGCTTAAGGATCCCGGAAGCTTTATGATACCATGCACATTAGAGGGTACTTGTACCAAGACAACCCTATGCGACCTTGGGGCAAGTTTCAATCTAATCCCTGCATCTACTATCAGAAAGCTCGGCTTGGCTGAAGAGGTCAAACCAACCCGGATATGTCTTCAACTTGCTAATGGCTCCATTAAATATCCATCAGGCATAATTGAGGACATGATTGTCAAGGTTGGGCCATTTGCCTTTCCCACTGACTTTGTAGTGCTGGAAATAGAGGAGCACAAGAGTGCAACTTTCATTCTAGGAAGACCTTTCCTAGCAACTAGACGAACCCTCATTGATGTCCAAAAAGGGGAAGTGACCTTGAGAGTCAATGAGGATGAGTTCAGGCTGAATGTTGTTGAGGCAATGAAGCATCAAGACACATCCAAAGACTGCATGAATGTTGATATTATTGACTCCCTAGTAGAGGAGATCAACATGGCTGAGAGTCTCAAATCAGAGCTAGAAGACATCTTTAAAGATGTTCAGCCTGATCTGGAAGAATCAGAGGAAATAAAAGAGCCTCTGAAAATTCCTCAGGAAGAGGAGAAACCTCCTAAACCCGAGCTCAAACCACTACCACCATCCCTGAAATATGCATTTCTGGGAGAAGGTGACGCTTTTCTGGTGATCATAAGCTCTGCTTTAAATCCACAGGAAGAGAAAGCACTACTTCAAGTGCTAAGGACACACAAGACAGCTCTTGGGTGGTCCATAAGTGACCTTAAGGGCATAAGCCCAGCTAAATTCATGCACAAGATCCTATTGGAGGATGATGCTAAGCCAGTGGTTCAACCACAGAGGCAGCTGAATCCAGCCATGAAGGAGGAGGTGCAGAAGGAGGTCACCAAGTTACTGGAGGCTGGGATTATTTATCCTATTTCTGATAGTCCCTGGGTGAGCCCTGTCCAAGTTGTCCCGAAGAAGAGAGGCATGACAGTGGTTCATAATGAAAAAATGAACTGGTTCCTACAAGAACAGTTACAGGGTGGCGTATTGATTACAGAAGGCTCAATACAGCCACCAGGAAGGATCACTTTCCTTAACCATTCATAGACCAAATGCTAGAAAGACTAGCAGGTTATGAATACTACTGCTTTTTGGATGGCTATTCAGGTTACAACCAAATTGCAGTAGATCCTCAGGACCAAGAGAAAATAACATTCACATGTCCTTCTGGAGTATTTGCCTACAGAAGGATGCCTTTTGGTCTGTGCAATGCACCTGCAACCTTTCAGAGGTGCATGCTCTCTATCTTCTCTGATATGGTAGAGAAATTTCTAGAAGTCTTCATGGATGACTTTTCAGTATTTGGAGACTCATTCAGCTCCTGCCTTAACCATTTAGCACTTGTTCTGAAAAGATACCAAGAGACCAACCTAGTTTTAAACTGGGAAAAATGTCACTTTATGGTGACTGAAGGAATTGTCCTTGGGCATAAAATTTCAAACAAGGGAATAGAAGTGGATCAAGCTAAAGTGAAAGTAATTGAAAAATTACCACCACCTGCCAATGTTAAGGCAATCAGAAGCTTTCTGGGGCATGCAGGATTCTATAGGAGGTTTATAAAGAATTTTTCAAAAATTGCAAAACCTCTGAGCAATCTGCTAGCTGCTGACATGCCATTTGTGTTTGACACAGAGTGTCTACAGGCGTTTGAAACTCTGAAAGCTAAGCTGGTCACAACACCAGTTATTTCTGCACTAGGCTGGATATTACCATTCGAACTAATGTGTGATGCCAGTGACCATGCCATTGGTGCAGTATTGGGACAGAGGCATAACAAGCTTCTGCATGTCATTTATTATGCTAGCCGTATTTTAAATGATGCCTAGAAAAATTACACAACCACAGAAAAAGAATTGCTTGCAGTGGTTTATGCCATTGACAAGTTTAGATCATACTTAGTAGGATCAAAAGTGATTGTGTACACTGACCATGCTGCTCTTAAATATCTACTCACAAAGCAGGAATCAAAGCCCAGGCTCATAAGATGGGTGTTGCTTCTGCAAGAGTTTGATATAGAAATAAGAGACAGAGAATCAAGTAGCTGATCACCTGTCCCGGATAGAACCAGTAGCAGGAGCATCCCTCCCTCCTACTGAGATCTCTGAAACCTTTCCGGATGAGCAATTGTTTGCTATTCAGGAAGCTCCATGGTTTATAGACATTGCAAACTATAAGACTCAAGGTTCTCCTTTTGTAACCATAGAGAGGAAACATGAAAAGCTTATCTCAATACAGAGTCAAACAAAACTCCCACATTCAAACTCTAAGTTTGGTGTTGGGAGGCCACAACCAAACTCTAAGTTTGGTGTTGAGAGGCCACAACCAAACTCTAAGTTTGGTGTTGAGAGGCCCCAACCCTGCTCTGATTATCTGTGAGGCTCCATGAGAGCTCACTGTCAAGCTATTGACATTAAAGAAGCGCTTATTGGGAAGCAACGCAATGTTATTTAATTATATCTATTTTCCATTGTTATTTTATGCTCTCTTTAGGTTGATGATCATGTGAAGTCACAAAAACAACTGAAAAATCAAAAACAAAATGAAAAACAGCATCAAAAATAGCTCACCCTGGAGGATAAGCTTACTAGCGTTTAAACGCCACTAAGAAGCATCAGACTGGCATTTAACGCCAGAAAGAAGCATCAAGCTGGCGTTAAACGCTAGAAACAAGCACAGGATTGGCGTTTAACGCCAGAACAGAGCATCAAGTTGGCGTTTAATGCCAAAAAAGGGAGAAAAGCTGGCGTTTAACGCTAGAAACAAGCAGCAGTCTGGCGTTGAACGCCAGGATTGCACTCTAAGGGCGTTTACACGCCTAAATGGAGCAGGGATGCTAAGTCTTTGACCCCTCAGGATCTGTGGACCCACAGGATCTCCACCTACCCCACCTCTTCTTCTCTCCTCTTCACACCTTTCCATAACACTCTTTCCCAAACCCAACCCTTCATACACACTACTACCCCCTTGGCCGAACCTTACACACACCTCTATCTCCTCCATTTCTTCTTCTTCTCCTCCATTCTTTCTTCTTTTGCTTGAGAACGAGCAAACATTTTAAGTTTGGTGTAGAAAAAGCCCCGCTTTTTATTTTTTCAATAACCACTAATGGCACCTAAGGCCGGAGAAACCTCTAAAAAGAGGAAAGGGAAGGCAATTACTTCCACCTCTGAGTCATGGGAGATGAAGAGATTCATCTCACAATCCCATCACTAAGAAAAGGATGGAGCAAACAAGAGATCCCACTCATGGACCTCAACAAGAGCATAAGGAAATTCCTCATCATGAAATCTCTGAGATACCTCAAGGGATGCACTTTCCTCCACAAAACTATTGGGAGCAAATCAACACCTCCCTAGGAGAATTAAGTTCCAACATAGGACAACTAAGGGTAGAGCACCAAGAGCACTCCATCATTCTCCATGAAATTAGAGAAGATCAAAGAGCTATGAGGGAGGAGCAACAAAGACAAGGAAGAGACATAGAGGAGCTCAAGAGCACCATTGGTTCTTCAAGAGGAAGAAGATGCCACCCTCACTAAGGTGGACCCGTTCCTTAACCTCTTTGTCTATTTATTTTTTTTTCTATTTTCGTTCTCTATGCTTTATGTTTATCTATGTTTGTGTTTCTACTACATGATCATTAGTGTCTAGTGTCTATGCCTTAAAGCTACGAATGTCCTATAAATCCATCACCTTTCTTAAATGAAAAATATTTTAATAACAAAAGAACAAGAAGTACATGATTTCGAATTCATCCTTGAAATTAGTTTAATTATATTGATGTGGTGACAATACTTTTTGTTTTCTGAATGAATGCTTGAACAGTGCATATTTTTTATATTGTTGTTCATGAATGTTAAAATTGTTGGCTCTTGAAAGAATGATGAAAAGGAGAAATGTTATTGATAATCTGAAAAATCATAAAATTGATTCTTGAAGCAAGAAAAAGCAGTGAATACAAAAGCTTGCAAAAAAATAAAAAATAAAAAAAAAAGAGAAAGAGAAAGAAAAAGCAAGCAGAAAAAGCCAAAAGCTCTTTAAACCAAAAGGCAAGAGCAAAAAGCTAGTAACCCTTTAAACCAAAAGACAAGGGTAAAAAGGATCCAAGGCTTTGAGCATCAGTGGATAGGAGGGCCCAAAGGAATAAAATCCTGGCCTAAGCGGCTAAACCAAGCTGTCCCTAACCATGTGCTTGTGGCGTGAAGGTGTCAAGGTAAAAGCTTGAGACTAAGCGGTTAAAGTCGTGATCTAAAGCAAAAAAAAAAGTGTGCTTAAGAACTCTGGACACCTCTAATTGGGGACTCTAGCAAAGCTGAGTCACAATCTGAAAAGGTTCACCCAGTTATGTGTCTGTGGCATTTATGTAACCGGTGGTAATACTGGAAAACAAAGTGCTTAGGGCCACGACCAAGACTCATAAAGTAGCTGTGTTCAAGAATCAACATACTGAACTAGGAGAATCAATAACACTATCTAAATTCTGAGTTCCTATAGATGCCAATCATTATGAACTTCAAAGGATAAAGTGAGATGCCAAAACTGTTCAGAGGCAAAAAGCTACTAGTCCCGCTCATCTAGTTAGAGCTAAGTTTCATTGATATTTTGGAATTTATAGTATATTCTCTTCTTTTTATCCTAATTGATTTTCAGTTGCTTGGGGACAAGCAACAATTTAAGTTTGGTGTTGTGATGAGCGGATAATTTATACGCTTTTTAGCATTGATTTCTAGTAGTTTTTAGTATAATTTAGTTAGTTTTTACTATGTTTTTATTAGTTTTTATGCAAAAATCACATTTCTGGACTTTACTATGAGTTTGTATATTTTTCTATGATTTCAGGTATTTTCTGGCTAAAATTGAGGGACCTGAGCAAAAATCTGATTCGGAGGCTGAAAAAGGACTGCAGATGCTGTTGGATTCTGACCTCCCTGCACTCGAAATGGATTTTCTGGAGCTACAGAAGCCCAATTGGCGCACTGTCAATTGTTTTGGAAAGTAGACATCCAGGGCTTTCCAGAAATATATAATAGTCCATACTTTGCCCAAGTTTTGATGATGCAAACTGGCGTTCAAACGCCAGTTTCCTGCCCTATTCTGAAGTTAAACGCCAGAAACAGGTTACAAACCAGAGTTAAACACCAGAAATAGGCTGCAACCTGGCGTTTAACTCCAAGAGAAGTCTCTACACATGAAGGCGTCATTACTAAGCCCAAGCACACACCAAGTGGGCCCCGGAAGTGGATTTCTGCACTATCTGCACTTAGTTACTTATTTTCTGTAACCCTAGCTACTAGTTTAGTATAAAAACTATTAGAGATTTATTTTGTACCTCGTGACATTTTACACATTTTATATTGTATTTTTGATGGCATGGGTCTCTAAACCCCATAGTTGGGGGTGAGGAGCTCTGCTGTGTTTCGATGAATTAGTGCAATTACTACAGTTTTCCATTCAATCACGATTGTCTCTATTCTAAGATATTCACTCGCACCTCACCCTGATGAATGTGATGATCTGTGACACTCATCACCATTCTCAACCTATGAACGCGTGCCTGACAACCACTTCCGTTCTACCTTAGATTGAGTGTATATCTCTTAGCCTCTTGGTTCATGATCAGAGTCTTCGTGGTATAGGCTAGGACTATTGGCGGCCATTCCTGAGATCCAAAAAGTCTAAACCTTATCTGTGGTATTCTGAGTAGGATCTGGGATGGATGATTGTGACGAGCTTCAAACTCACGAGTGCTGGGCGTAGTGACAGACGCAAAAGGATCAATGGATCCTATTCCAACATGAGTGAGAACCAACAGATGATTAGCCGTGCGGTGACAGCGCACTTGGACCATTTTCACTGAGAGGACGGATGGTAGCCATTGACAACGGTGATCCACCAACATACAGCTTGCCATGGAAGGAGCCTTGCGTGCGTGAAGAAGAAGACAGTACGAAAGCAGAGATTCGGAAGACAGAGCATCTCCAAATCCTCAATCTATTCTCCATTACTGCATAACAAGTATTATTTAATTTATGCTATTTACTCTTCATAAGCCCAATCATTTTTATTACTAATTTTCTGACTAAGAATTACAAAGTTACCATAGCTTGCTTCAAGCTAACAATCTCCATGGGATCGACCCTTACTCACGTAAGGAATTACTTGGACGACCCAGTGCACTTGCTGGTTAGTGGTACGAGTTGTGAAAAGTGTGATTCACAATTCGTGCACCAGTAGTACATGATAATAATATTTATTTGTCCCTATTAAATTATTGATTTTGACCCCACAATAAAATTTTATTCAACTTTTGAAACTTGATATTCAATTTGAGAATTTCATGTTAGATGTGTTATAATGATCAATTCTCAAATTTAAATGAGATTATTATTCTTTCTTAGAAATCGACTTGAAAGAATATTATTTATTCATTGATATTTCTTCTTTTGAAGTTAGTTTTAGTTTTTTATGTGACAAATGGATTAATAAAAAGAACTTTCTAAACTATAAATATCATCAAGACCTAATTGTATGGGATGTGAATATTTAAATGATCATATAGTGATATATATATAGAAAAAAGATATTTCAATTGTATTGTTAAGAAAAAGATTATTCAATCTTTTTAAAATATGAAACTTAAAAAAATAGAATTCTAAATTATATGTTATTATTTAAATTAGTGTTTTAGTATTTTAATTTGATAATTAGACATTTTGAAGATTAATCATATTTTATAACAACAACAACAACAACAACAACAACAACAACAACAACAACAACAAAATAATAATAATAATAATAATAATAATAATAATAATAATAATAATAATAATAATAATAATAATAATAATAATAATAATAATAATAATAATAATAATAATAATAATAATAATAATAATAATAATAATAATAATAATAATAATAATAATAATAATAATAATAATAATAATAATAATAATAATAATAATAATAATAATAATAATAATAATAATAATAATAATAATAATAATAATAATAATAATAATAATAATAATAATAATAATAATAATAATAATAATAATAATAATAATAATAATAATAATAATAATAATAATAATAATAATAATAATAATAATAATAATAATAATAATAATAATAATAATAATAATAATAATAATAATAATAATAATAATAATAATAATAATAATAATAATAATGCTATCTAGCGAGAGAATGAGAGCAGAAAGCGTGTGAGGTGGTAAAACACAGGGAGGGGAACAAATACATAGGGTAAACATGGCAAAGATCCTAGTTTTTGGAACACAGAAGAGTATCAACGATTGGAGCTTGATTCTTTCTCCATTTTTGTCGACAATTTGCTGGGAGATATATCGAAAAGAGAACTCTTTAATACGTTCAAATGGACAGGTAAGATCATCGACATATATCTGTCGCGAAAGATTAAAAATGGCCAGATATATCTGTTCAGTTTTGTACGGTACACTACAAAGGGAGGGGCTTTGAAGGCTGTTGCAGAAATGAACGGTATGGTATTGAGGGGTAAAAGAATGTTCATCGGCGAAGCCAAATATAGAAGAGGAGCTGTGATGCAAAGTACGAAGGGTACAGGAGTGAAGGTGATCACCAGGCACGATGCTGGAGGAGGCCAGCCACAGATGAAGAGTGTGAGAGTAGCTGAAGTAAAGGCGGGGGGGGGGCAACCATCAGATGCACCTGTCAAAGATCCAAAAGGCAATCGATGGACTAAGAAGCTAGAAGTACCGATAGCTAGTGAGAATGTCATCTGGCTTCAGAGAAGTATTATCGGAGGTACGAAATCGGCAATTAATTTTCGGTCACTGCAGGAAAAGATCCATAAGACTGGCCATGTGTGACACAGGTAGGAGAGTTGGGGGCCTATAAAGTAATGATTACGTTTGATACGGTGCTTAGTGCTGAAGAAGCTTACACCTTTAGAATGAACGATTTATTAAAATTGTTTCATATGGTATGGAGATGGGATGAGACTAAAAGAAGTGAGTCTAGGAGAGTTTGGTTGGAGTGTTATGGAGTTCCATTGCATGCATGGTCGAATGACACTTCTCACAGAATAGGGGAGCAATGGGGCGAAGTGGTGGAGTGCGATAAACTCACAGGATCGTGTAACTCATTCAGTGTGGGTAAAGTTCTAATTGATACATGTATTTTCGATATGATTAACAAATAGATTCACGTTACAATAGGGACAAGTGGGTTTGACATTCTTGTAAGAGAAGTGGGTGGAGAGGTGTATAGGGAGGAATGTTTTCGAACGAGAAAAGAAGAGATAGAAGGCAGGCACATGATAAATATAGAAGAATCGCAGCATGGAAGTTCTAGTTGCATATTGAATCATGGAGCTGAATGGAAGGTGACAGATTGGGATCAGGGGGCGGTGTTGATAATGGTAGAATTTAGAAACGAGGAACAAGATAAGGATAGGATAGTAATTTCAAGCCTTGATTTGAACGAATAGAATAAAAAAATTTAAATTGGTTTGACAAAAATGGCAATTATGCGGCATTAATGGACAAGGCAGATTCTAAGGGATTAAATGAAATAAATGAGGATATTGATTCAGAGGAAACGGTTTCGAATAATTATGAAGAAGGATTGGTTTATCAAGTACATGATGGGATAAGGCATGGTAATGGGCTGGGGATTTTAAGGCCCAACAGGAATATCATGGATCATGATTGTTGGGTGAGGGGCAAGGCACGCTGAAATAGGACTTCGGCTGGGCTCCCAAACCGGGTTGGGTCAGACCCGGTTCCATCTTTGACCCGGTAGGATCACATGCTCCTGATTCAGCCTCCATTGAAGACGGCGCCTCCAAGGTTTGGTCACGAACAAGACGGGATGCGCCATGAGGGGGAGCTGGTTTCTGGACGCCCCGAGGCGAAAGTAAGGGGTACGTCTGACGAGCCAACTCGGCAAGGAAGGAGGAAAGGAAGCGTCGGTCTGGAGCATGAACGCTTGAACGAGGCAGGGCGTGAGGCGCAAAATCGAGGAGAGGACGGCTGTGGACAGTGCTGCGAGACGGCTGAGGGTACACCAGGGGCAGCGGCGGATGGGCTTCAAGAAGGATCGATCGCCGCATTGGGAGTCACTATTGATGAGAGTGACCGAGAGCTGTTGAGGAAGGAGACGGCCTTGAGAACTGGACCGAGACAGGATCAACAAACTTCCTGTAACTTGGACGCTTTGGAGAGGACGCAAATTGTAGGAGCTACGGGCCAGGGCAAGGTTTTTGGAATGATCAAAAACTGCAATGAACCAGAAGCAGATAGGCAAATTCGAGGCAAGTCTGGCTTGGAATTGGAAGGGAAGGAGATCTTGCTGGATGGATTGGTTCAGAATGGAAATGGACAAGAGGAAGAAAAGGAGAATAGTGTAGAACTAGGTTCAAAGATAGGAGATTGCTTGAATGATGGTACGAGACCAGAACCTGAGGAACATAGGCCGAGTTGGGAAGAGGAGATGGCTGAGAACAAAGAGGCTTGGAAACTAGCTATAGAGTCAGGAGCTTAGTGCAGTGATGAGGAGGGCTATTTTGCAAGAGCATAATGAAGCTATTGCTATGAAGCGGCAGCAGGCTAAGCAAAAAGAAAAAGTCCGAAGAAGTCGGCCAAAAAACCATAAACAGGTGTGTAATAGTTTGATTAAATAATTTTTAGTTTCTGGAATATAAGGGGGTTGGGAGGTGCTGCAAAAGTTAGTATGCTAAAGACTTTCAAAAATAAGTTTAGGTTGGATATGTTGGGTGTGATAGAAACAAAAAAGGAATTAATAACTAAATTTGATATTGTGCGTATCTGGGGAAGTGACAGAACTTGTTGGGAGTCTGTAAGTTCTATTGGGACTTCTGGAGGGTTATTGCTAATGTGGGATGAAGTGGCTTTTAAACTGTATAACTGTTATAAAGGAGATAGATGGATGTGTATAGAAGGAGTTGTGGTAAAAGATAATTTTCATTGTGCTATTTGATTAGTGTATGGTCCGCATGAGAGAGCTGAGAAGATATCCATGTGGGAAGAATTGAGTTATATTGCAGGATTGTGTCAGGTGCCACTCTGTTTTTTGGGGGATTTTAATGAAATTTTGCATTTGGGGAAAGGAAAGGAGCGACTACATTATCAGCATCTGCGGCAGAGTTTAGGACATGGATAAATGATATGGAGTTGATTGATGACTTGGCACTGAATGACTGAAAGTATACATGGTTTAGAGGACAGTCATGCAGTCGTATCGATAGGAGCCTAGTCTCCATGGGGTGGCTTGACCTATACCCGAAGATATGTCTAAGGAGTGGCCCAAGAGGTTTATCGGATCACTGCCCTTTGGTTATGGAAGACAGCTGAAGAATTGAGGGGTCACGACCGTTCCGTAGCTTGAACTCGTGGTTCACACATGAAGAATTCTTGAGAATGGTGAAGGAAGAATGTAGGGAACTAGGTGATGTTCAATTCTTATAGAAGATGAAAGCACTGTCAGAACCACTACGTAGATGGCATAAGCAGCATTTTGGGGATATGGCTGAGCGGATTAAAAAGCTTGAGGAAGAAATCAGGAAGGTGGATGATATGGTTAGTAGCGGACAGTATGACGGTACAACAGAGGCTAGGAGAAGGGCATTAGTGAGGTGTTGTGAAAAGTGGTATCTAAGACAGGAGATGCATTGGAAGCGAATGCCAAGATCTCAGCATGCTAATTAGATGGATCGAAACACAAGGTACTTCCACAATATAGCTTCGGCGAGAAGAAGGAATAACCGGATTGAGTTGTTGGTCCTTAATGGGAGGCTAGTGAGGAATCAAGCAAGAATCAAGATTGCAGTTCGGGACTTCTACAAATGCATGTACCACCAGGAAGCGTCCCCAAGGGTGACATTTATGGATTGATTAGTTAATCGCTTAGAGAGGGAGGAAGCGGAAACCTTAGAGACGTTACCATCAGTAGAGGAAGTGAAGGAGGCAGTTGGGATTGCAAATCTTCTAAGGCTCCAGGGAGTGATGGATACAACATGTATTTTATAAAGAAGTGCTGGAATGAGATTGGAACGGAATTCACTGCAGCTGTGATGGATTTTTTTGAGACAGCAAGATTACCAGCAGACGCTAATGTCACATGGGTAGCACTGGCTCCGAAATTCGTTGGGGCTAAGGAGATAAAAGATCTCAGACCTATTAGTATGGTTGGGTGTGTCTATAAGGTAATCTCTAAATTGTTGACACGAAGGATGAGGAGTGTTATGCCAGGCCTAGTTGGAGAATCTCAAAGTGCCTTTGTGAAGGGGAGAAAGATACATGATTGAGTGTTAATTGCATGTGAAACAGTGCAATGGTTCAAACAGAAGAAGAAGGCATCAGCGATTATTAAACTCGACTTCCAAAAAGCCTATGACAAAGTCAAATGGTGTTTTGTTGATACTGTGCTGGAGAAGATGGGATTCAGAAGAAAATGGAGGGCATGGGTTCGGGAGTGTGTTACATCGGCTTCAATCTCTATTCTGGTTAATGGGTCACCATCGAAACCATTCAAAATGGAAAGGGGACTACGTCAAGGTGACCCTTTTATCATCGTTTTTGTTTGTCCTAATGGTGGATGTGCTCAACAGGATGATCGGAGAGGCAGTTAGGAATGGTCGGATATCTCCACTCTTAGTCGGTAGGGACAATATAGAGTTATCACACTTACAATTTGATGATGACACTATATTATTTTTTCCACCGGAGGAAGAGACACTGAAAAACTATAAGAGGCTTCTGAGGTGTTTTGAAATGATGTCTGGCTTGAGCATTAACTTTGAGAAGTCCAACTTGATACCAGTGAACTGCAGCTCGGAGTGGGTGAATAAGATGTGCCAGCTACTAGGTTGTCAAGAGGTAGCTCTACCGGTGAGATACCTTGGCATTAGCCTAGGAGCGAATCTGCGGTTGGTAAAAACTTAGAAGCCGGTTCTACATAAGGTGGAAGAGAAACTCAGCTTGTGGAAAGCAAAGATCCTTAGCAAGGCTGGTAAGCTGGTACTTATTAAGTCGGTAATTAACAGTCTACCTATTTACTACTTGAGCTTGTACAAGATGCCTAATGCGGTTGCACAAAGAATAATATCCTTGCAGAGAAGGTTCTTTTGGGGGAAGGATGATGGTCGGCTTGGTATAGCCCTTGTGAAGTGGGAGCTGGTTCAGGCACCAAAGAAGTTAGGAGGATTAGGGGTGGGTGATGCGGTAGTTCGGAATACAGCCTTAGTATTTAAATGGTGGTGGCGATTCTCGAAGGAGGATTGCCCTCTATGGAAGCAGATTGTATGCTCCTGCAATAGCTTGAATCTAAATCACTTGTTGTCAACTCAGACATTACCGAAGAGAGGGGGTCCGTGGAGAGACATATGTCAAGTGCAAATAAATGAGCAACATGTCAGGCAGAAGATGATTGATGGCCTTGCTATGGAAGTAGGAGATGGAAGATCCACCAGATTTTAGGAGGATACATGGCTACAAGTGGGGAAGCTGAAAGACTCCTTTCCGAGACTCTTATTGATTTCAAACCAAAAAGGATCAGTAATTGGGGAGTGTGGATTCTGGGATGGGATAAAGTGGGTTTGGCACTTCCAATGGAGAAGAGAACTACGACAATGGGAGACAGATATATTGAACCAACTGCTTCATGTCTTGCAATCTGTTAGACTGATAGTAGATGTAAAAGATAGAGTCGTGTGAAAATTTGATAAGGAAGGCATTTATTCTACTAATTCCTTTGTGCAGGTTTTGCAGGAAGAGACTTTGGACGAGGAGTTTCTGAGATACAGGCTCACTAAGGAGATCTGGAAAGGCCTAGTTCCGCCTCGAGTGGAGTTATTCGCTTGGTTTGTATTGGTAGGTCGGGTCAATACAAAGGACCGGCTAAGTAGGTTGGGGATCTTACAACAGAATAATATTTTGTGCGTGCTGTGTAAGAAAGATGCTGAAAATATACAACATTTATTTATTACTTGTGAGTACTCTTGGCAGGTGTGGTGTGCTTGGATATCGGCATTTGGAGAGATATGGGTTGTCCCTGGTAACTTGAAAGAGCATTATGAGAGTTGGAGATCCGTGCCAATGAGAAAAGACAGGCGTAAGTATTGGCTACTTGGATTCTTCTCAGTGATGTGGAGTATTTGGTTACGCCGAAATGATGCCATATTTCACAACAAGATAACAGGAATTGCCGACTATGTGGAGCAATCATTTTCATGTGCTACGAAATGGCGTTGTAAATAACTCATGTTGTTGATGGCTATGTCGGAGATGACATAGGATTTGTTAGGTATTTATCGTTATTGTCTTAGTATTGCTTTGCTCCACCTGTGTGTTGAGCTCTTACTTTCAAAAATAATAATAATAATAATGCTACATGTGCATAAAAAATAACCATTCGTAAGAATATATATTCAAATACAAAATATATATATAAAAAATGAGTTAAATAACACATGCAATTATACACAAATACATAATAAATAATTTGGTAGCTAATTTTTTGTGTATACATAATCATTTTTATAAAAATTATTATTATGTTATATATACTTTGTCTCCACTATCAAAATTTTCTGTATCCATCGCTGCTCTCTAGCTCTTGGATCTTGGATCTCTGGTGATCTCGAGCACGATAGTGCTATGTCCTTCTTCCCTTTGTGCATCGCTATTTTTCTTTTTTTGATGGCATTCTCTATTTCTATGGTTCTATTTTAAGGGTTGATAGTGACATATCTTTCGGATATAAACTCTACTTAGTGGAATAACAAGTTCAGCTCATATTAATTTGATGGGGCGGGGTAAGCTGCCCCATGTTGCGACAAACTTTGCCGAGGCGAAATGGTGCACGAAAATTACTTCACACTATGTAATTCCGCACGACTAACCAGCAAGTGCACTGGGTTGTCCAAGTAATACCTTACGTGAGTAAGGGTCGATCCCACGGAGATTGTTGGTTTGAAGCAAGCTATGGTTATCTTGCAACTCTTAGTCAGGATATTAATTTGTGGTTATCAATTGACTTGCAAATGAACAAGAGAGCATGAATTAAAGGTTACTTGTTATGCAGTAAATGAGAATATGTTGGAGTTTTGGAGATGCTTTGTCTTTTGAATTTCTGCTTTCTCCCTATCTTCTTCTTCACGCATGCACGTCCCTCCTATGGCAAGCTGTGTGTTGGTGGATTACCGTTGTCAATGGCTACCATCCTTCCCCTCAGTGAAAATGGTCCAGGTGCGCTGTCACCGCACGACTAATCATCTGTAGGTTCTCGATCATACCGGAATAGGATTTACTATCCTTTTGCGTCTGTCACTACACCCAGCACTCGCGATTTTGAAGCTCGTTACAGTCATCCAATCCCAGAATCCTACTCGGAATACCACAGACAAGGTTTAGACTTTCCGGATTCTCAAGGATGCTGCCAATGGATTCTAGCTTATACCACGGAGATTCTGATTAAGGAATCTAAGAGATACTCATTCAATCTGATGTAGAACGGAGGTGGTTGTCAGACACACATTCATGGATTGAGGAAGGTGATGAGTGTCACGGATCATCACTTTCTCTATAATTAAGCGCGAATGAATATCTTAGATAGGAACACGCATGTTTGAATGGAAAACAGAAATAGTTGCATTAATTCATCAAAACACAGCAGAGCTCCTCACCCCCAACAATGGAGTTTAGAGACTCATGCCGTCAGAGATTACAAAGTTCAGATCTAAAATGTCATGGGATACAAAATAAATCTCTAAAAGTTGTTTAAATACTAAACTAGTAACCTAGGTTTACAAAAAATGAGTAAACTATGATAGATAGTGCAGAAATCCACTTCTGGGGCCCACTTGGTGTGTGCTGGGGCTGAGACTAAAGCTTCTCATGTGCCTGGGCTATTTTGGGCGTTCAACGCCAGGTTGTAACCTGTTTCTGGCGTTAAACTCCAACTTGTAACTTGTTTCTGGCGCTAGACGCCAGACTGCAACATGGAACTGGCGTTGAACGCCAGTTTACGTCATTTATCCTTGAACAAAGTATGGCCTATTATATATTTCTGGAAAGCCCTGGATGTCTACTTTCCAACGCAATTGGAAGCGCATCAATTGGACTCTTGTAGCTCCAGAAATTCCATTCCGAGTGCAGAGAGGTCAGGATCCAACAGCATCAGCAGTCCTTTTTTAGCCTGAATCAGATTTTTGCTCAGCTTCCTCAATTTCAACCAGAAAATACCTGAAATTACAGAAAAATACACAAACTCATAGTAAAGTCTAGAAATATGAATTTTGCCTAGAAACTAATGAAAATAAACTAAAAACTAACTAAAACGTACTAAAAACTATATGAAATTAACCCCAAAAAACGTATAAAATATCTGCTCATCACGAAACAAGCTGGTCCACTTTGCCACCCATGTAGTGATCCCAACTTTGTGAATTATGATTCTGATATGAATCATTATACTCGTGTCCAGGGGTTACTTGGGTGTGATGAACACTTGGTTAACCTCCTACTCCATGTTCTTGATCAACAGGTCCTATGCCATGTAAGTGAGGAGTTTATGGTGGATCTTGCATGTTTTCGATGTTCCCAACAACCTTCTTATTCTCATCCGCCATTACGCATAATAAAAAAATCAGGGTTCTCTATAGACAGTGTCAAATATTCGCAAATTTAAGAAACTTACAAAATCGAGATTTTGAAACCTCACGTTCTTTTTAATTACAGACCGAAGTGGGTACCTATAAAAATACTTCGATAATTTTATAAATAAAACTCTAAAGAAAGTGAATTGAAATGTTTATCAAGAAAGAAGATGTGCGCCTTCCTTTTACCGTACTCTTGGTCATTTATATTTGCTTGGTTCCTTTCTAATGGTATTTTAACATTATTGCTATTTATTGCTTATTAGTAAGTTGTTTCAGCGTTACAACGTTGCTTTTAACCTTATTAATTTGAAATGCTAATTTAAATCAGTACCCTTTGGGCTAAAAAACTGATATTCCGGCTTTATGAGCTTGGGCCTATTACAGAATAGATATAAATTAAGGGTTATTAAAAATTAAAAAATAGAACATCTAAGAAAAAATATAAAGCAGAATTATGGTCTAGAGTTATTAGAATCAATTCTTTTTATTGTTATAATTGAATTTGAATGTCATATTTTATACTTGGTTTATCAGAAACTCCGTAATATAATGACCATACTAAGCCAATTAGGGATTCAATATCTTAGTTTGCATTTACAAAAGGCTATTTTTAGGCTCATAATTCAATATTTTTCTTAGTAATCATGATATCATAGCTTCAAAACAAAGTTGTGAAAAGGTAGATGATAAACCACTATTTTATGATTCATCTTGTGCTCAAATTGAATGTTTTTATCAATTCTTCACCCACTTATTCATATGAATTGCATGGTTTTACTTCCCCTTCCTTATTTTATGATATATGTGAAAGACATGTTTCCTATGCTTTAAAAATATTAAATTTAATTATCCTTCATTACCATTCGATGCCATGATTTGTGTGTTAAGTATTTTCAGGTCTCATAGGGTAGGAATGGCTTAAGGGACAGCAAGGAAACATACAAAAATGGAAGAAAAGCAAAAAAATGGAGTTTTGAAGAAAAGGCAGCGACGCGAACGCATGGATGACGTGAACGCGTGCCTAGCACGAAATGGCATCGACACGAATGAGTGACTGATGCGGATGTGTGCCTTGAGTAGAACGCAAATGACGCATACGCGTGACTGACGCGAACGCGTGACAAGGAAAAACTTCAGACCATGCGAACACATGACCCACGCGCTCGCGTGACAGACGCCACGTACAAGAATTCGCAGAAAACGCCCCCAGCGATTTCTGGACCCTTTTTCGGCCCAATTCCAAATCCACAAACACAGAATATAAGCCAGAGAATGGGGAATCAAACAACATCTCGCAAAATAATTCATACAACATTCATTTACATAAGTTTAGGTTTAGATGTAGTTTTAGAGAGAGAGAGGTTCTCTTCTCTCTCTTAAGTTTTAGGGATTAGGATTCCTCTTATTTATGGTAATTTCTTCAGCCACAGGTTCAATATCCCTTTAAAATTACTTTCTAGTTTTATTTATTCTATTACTTTAATTGTTATTTATCTTTTCAATTTGGTTTACGAACTTTCCCATGTTAAGATTTGAATATTCTATTTAATGCAAATTGAGGTATTTCAGATTCATGTTTGTTTTATTCTATTTTTTATGCTTTCAATTTAATTTAGATTTATTTTCCCCTTTTGGCTTTGGTTAAGTAATTGGTAACACTTGAGTTATCAAACTCAGCAGTTGATTAGAAATTAGGATTGCTGATTGATTTGGATCCCTCTAAAGCTAGTCTTTCCATAGGAGTTGACTAGGACTGAGGAATTAAGTTAATTAGTCCACTTGACTTACCTTTATTTAGTAAGGGTCAACTAAGTGGGAGCAAAATCCAATTCTCATCACACCTGATAAGGATAACTAGGATAGGATTCCCAGTTCTCATACTTTGCCAAGAGATTTTCTAATTATTTACTTATTTATTTTTCTTGCCATTTAAATTACTTGTTCATTATTTCAAAAACCCAAAAATACGCCTTTCCATAACCAATAATAATAACACACCTCCCTGCAATTCCTTGAGAGACGACCCGAGGTTTCAATACTTCGGTTATAAATTTTATTGGGTTTTGTTACTTATGACAACCAAACTTTTGTATGAAAGGATTCTCTGTTGGTTTAGAAACTATACTTATAACGCAATTATATTTGTGAATTTCTTTACCGGTAGAAAATCAGATCGTCAAAATGGCGCCGTTGCTGGGGAATTGCAAACGTGTGCCTTATTATTGGTTATTGTAAATATTTTATTTTGCTTGTTTATTTGTTTTTATTTATTTTTGTTTTTAATTTTTTAGCTACTATGAATTCTCACCCCTGTCGATTTGAGTTTGGTTCTAATATTGTTGAAAGGAATGGAAGCTATAACAGGAACATGCATCAAGGTCAAAACAATCAGAGATGACGGAGCCACGAGGATCTGATCAACCCTTTAGGTAACAACACCTTCCAACGTACCATGGACGACGACCATTCAACAGTGCATGTCGAGACAATAGTTATGGTGGACCCTTTCGTGACAACCAACACCCACCAAATTACTATGGTCAAGAGCCATTCCGAGGTGCATACCAAGATAATAGATACGGTGGACCCCCTCGTAGTTACCAACAAGCACCATCATATGCCTATGAACCACCTCCTCAACATAGCTTTGAACCACCATACTCACAAGCCTCCTACCACCATTCACCTCCATATGACCCTAACCCATACCCACCCTAATTCCAATCCAATTACTCCCAAGAACCACCTCGTCTTTATGCACCATGTCCATATCCATCAACCCAAGAATCAAGGGAGCAACTCAAGGAAACAGTGGAAAAATTTCATGCAACCCTTCACCAACTGGAGCAAGCGATTAATCGATTACCTTCCCGACGTTCGGACACTCAAGGAACCCCCATGGCTTCATGTGGGCAATCTAATGAAGAACGCAGCATGAAGGAGATACTAAAAACTCCAATGGGCAGTAAGGAGCATGATTTTGTACTTAAACAAGTGGAGGAAGCTGAAATTATCGAAGAAGAAGAATTGGTTGAAGATTTAGGAGATGCTGAACCTCCATGGGAATCCAGAATTGTGGAGAATTCCGTCAAGAAATTTGCAATTGATGCTAAGGAGGATAGTGCACAGCCCCTAAAGCAGATGTCTTATGAAGAACTGGACAGAACAACTCAAGAAGTGCGTTTCCTTGATAATGATAATCACGAGTCAAGTTCTCCTAGTAATGAACTTGCATCTGCAAGTAAATTCTCTGAGATTGAAGAATCTTCCCCAAGTGAATACGAAAATGATGCGGAGGTAGACTTTTCTCAACCTCCAAATTATAACTTGAGTGATGAGGAAGATATCGAAGACTTTGATCAAGATGTGGCTGTAGTTGAAAAAGTTTGCAAAGAAGTGGAAGAATTCACGGAAGAATACAAGGGAGTAGAGCTTGCAAGACCACTGGAAGTACCTATCCCAAGGTCATTACCACTCAATACAAATTTCAAGTGGGTAAAATCCTTAGCCTTTATCTTTAATTTTCCACTTGAATATGGTTTGCTTGAAACAGATGGCCAGCTTATAGCTCTTTGCGGCTTTTAGAGTAAAAGGGAAATGGTTCGTGCTCAAGGCTGGTATGCAAGATTCAATGAGGTTCCACGCTTCACTTTGAAGTGTAGGGATTGGTTTCGAGTTCGATTGAATAGGTCTCGGAAGATGTTTAGTCATCTTGGTGAGAATACAACTTCCAAACCGCCCGGCTGGAAAAATATAGATCGAAACAAAGGTGGATATAAAAGCAAGGTTTGGGATCCTGGAATCTATTCTAATATTCAGCATCCCGGGAGCCTGAAAACCTGTTTGAATTTGCTCAAGGGCTTTACATGCCTAGTTTGGGACCCCAGAGGCTGTTGGCATTCTAAATAGTGGTGGAGATTTTTGGATGAATTCAAGCACAAGCCACCATAGCAGGAAGCTCATCAAATGTCCAACTTAAGGACTTTAACTAAAAGTGTTAGGTTGGAGACAATCCACCATGGTATGATCGTTCCTTTTTCAATTTTGATTTTATTTTGTTTTGTTTGTTTTTGAGTTTTATTTTATTCTATTTTCATTGAACCTGGAATTATTCATAGCACCCAAATTAGCATTGCATTTTGCGTCCTACATATTGTTCAAAGAAAAAAAAAGAGAGACTCCACGCGTGCGCATGGGCCACGCGTGGGCATCGATTGCAAATCGACGTAAAAAATCCAACGCCTAGAAAGTTGGGCTGGAATCGTGCGGCTGTGGTGCATTAGGCACAATTTGGGCCACGCGATCGCGTTGATGACGCGAACGCATCACCTTCATTATATTTCACCCACGCGATCACGTCAGTGACATGAACGCGTCACTTTCACTTCACACACACCACGCGAAAGCATGGGCGACGCGTACGCGTCGAACGGAAATCATTGCCCCTGATTGGAAACAGAGAGTTACGCCAAAACGACGCTGGAATTGTGCCTTTAGCACAATTCTCAGCGACGTGTGCGCGTGCCCCACGCGTACGCGTCACTTTCATTATCCATCAATCATATGATCGCGTCGATGACGCGTTCGCGTCGATGACGCGTTCGCGTCGATGACGCGTTCGCGTCATCCCCTTTTCGCCCTAAACAAGCGATCGCGCGCCCCATGCGTTCACGTAGATTCAAATACCCTAACCCCAATCCACGCGAACCATACCCCTTTCGCGTCCCCAAAACTCCTCCCTCCCCCTCTGCAATCTCTCTTCTCCCTCTCCCAACCACCATATCACCACCATCTCTCACCGAGCCGCCCCACCATCGCCGACCAGAACCGCCGTGGCACCCTCGCCGGAACCCCCCTTCCCTTCTTCCATCTTTCTCCCCTCCACTCTTCCCCCTCCACGACACCCCCGCCCCATCGCGGAACCGCCATCACCGTCGCCGCCCTGAACTGCCGGCCACCACGCTACCAATCCTTCCCTCCTCACCTCTTCTTCTCCTTCCCTCCCCCATAACTCCCTTAAACCCACACCCACCACACAGCCACCACTGCTCCCACCGAACCGCCACTGTGCGCCTCCCACGCCGCCGTGTCACTGCCACCACCAACACCATCTCTCTGCACCCTAATTTTGTTCCTCTGCCCACCAGGTTTCGCCGAACACTGAATCCTTTTTCCCGTTGATTAGTTAGTTAGTTTTTCGAATTATGTTCAAATTAAGATAGTTAGAGATGCATGATCGTAGTGGATTTTAGGTGGTTAGGTAACTAGGATGTGGTTAGTGGATTTATGCCTGATAATTGCACAGTTCTTGTTAATTGTTTAATCTGTTTTGCAATTTTGAATATGCTGTGATGATGATGTTGTTCATATGCTATCCCTTACTATTCTTTGATGCAGATTGAGTTTGTTTAATTTGAATTCATATGCATTACTATTTGTTACTCTTTCCTGCACTATTTTATTATCATATGAACTGGTTTTTGCTGTTGTTTATTACTCGGGAATGTCCAATTTTTAGACGAAATGCTGCCCAATTTTTTTCAGCATATTATCTCACTCCACTAACATTCATGAATTAGTTTTAGAACTTTCTAATTTTGCACTAAATGGTTTTAAACAAAGCAATTCATGAATGCACGGGCCAGCTTCCTCATTCTTTCTGATTCCCTTATTTGATTAAATCAAATTATTGATGATTTCACTTTGAATTTGCAATTCTTTTCCATGATTAATCATCAATAATCTACAATTTTTACTTGAATTTGAGTTACTTGTTTTCAAATTCGTGCAATTTTAGTTATTGGGAACCACGACACCATGCCACTGACTTTAATTTCATTTTTAACTCTTAACCATTTTTAACTTCCTAACTTTTTAGTTTTCAACTAACCACTTTCAAACCACTTCAAGGCATGTTTAGTGTTGTTCCTAGTTAACAAACAATTCTGCACATATCAGTAATCTTGGATTGTGATTTTTCTTCTCCAACTTTTAACTTGCATACAATCCAAAATTTTACATCAATTTAACTCAATTCATGCTTATATTGCCACTTTATTCCTCTTTTTCTCTCCTATGCTTCTATTGATATATTCCTATTTGCTTACCTATTTTCCTGCTTCAATTCTTAAACTGTATCTTGGAATTTCTACTTTTCAGGATGTCTGACCCTAAAAGTAAAGGAAAGGGTAAAGCAACCACTGGCAAAAGGAAAAGAGGAGAAGCCTCTACCTCTATTTTGGATATCCTCCATGATGATTCCTGGCGGGAGAAGAACTTTACTCCGCAGGAAAAGGCCGATCAGCTACTGTCTGCCACAGTCAAGTTTACCAACAGACAATGTCAGCTAAAGTATCCAGTTTTTGCCACTTCCAGAAACCTATACCTAGAAAGGACCCTCAAAATTCCAGAAGAACTCAAACAATACACTTCAGAATAAATTAAACAGAGAGGCTGGTTCTTCTTGGAAAGGAACTTGACTGAAGTCAACTCATCCTGGGTTAGAGAATTCTAATGTAACTACTTCAAAACGTCCCTGGATGAAGTACAGCTTTGAGGCAAGCAGATTCTGGTTACTGAGGAAGCAATAGAAGAAATCCTCTAGCTCCCACCTAAATCAGATCAGCCAGACGGTTACCAAAAGACTGAGGAGGATATGAGAATCATGAGATTTGACTGGGACGCAGTCAAGAGAACCATAGCTCTTGATCCTACTGTTCCATGGGTCATGAGCAAATCCATAGTGGCCCCAAAAGGAATAAAGATTATCTACCTGAACGATGAGGCTCGGCTTTAGCAGTAGATTCTGAGTAACTACGTGATGCCGAGCACTCACGAGACAGAGGTGCCAGCTACTATGATTACCCTCATCTGGTGTGTGATGGAGAGAAAGGACTTATATCTGCCCCGTTTTATCCGGTATTACATGGCCAGAGTCCATGTCAGAGGCACCCTCCCATTCCCATACCTGATCACTCAGCTAGGCCGCCGAGCTGAAGTGCCCTGGGAGCTCACAAATAAAAAGCCAACCGCAGCATATTACAAGAAGATCATCCCTCGTAGCAGAAAGTTTCAGGCTCTGGGCTACAGACCTCCTTTTCTCACTACTCTGCTGAGGCAGCTACATCTTCCGCTGCCCCTTCAGGCCCTGCTGCACCAGCCACCACGACTGCATCCTCACCTGCTTCAGAGCCCATCTACCACCTCGTGCATCGCTTATTTGACCGGTTGGACCAGATGGAGCGCCGCAACCAGCAGTGATATGAGAGATCTGAGCGTCTCTTGCACTTAAAGTTGATGATCCAATCTGGCCACCACGACATCCCCTCCGAGCCTGACACCCCTTCCGAGCCATCTGAGGAGGAGGCACATGCAGAGGCTGAGCAGGCAGGACCTGAGCAGGCTGCGCCACACCATGAGGAGCCCCATCAGATACAGTCGGCTGATCCAGAGATCCCTCTGCAGACAGAGCCTCCACTTCAGCAGGCAGACCCTCCGACACTCATACAGACTGCAGAGCCTCAGACCACCACAGAGACACCCACAGTACATCCTTCCGGAGATGACACTTCTTCACACCCAACTTGAGTGAGCATCGAGGACGATGCTATTATTTAAGTGTGGGGAGGTCGCTATCTCTGGCAAACTTTATTTTGGTGAACCACTTTTTAGACTTTCTTTTTGTCCTATTTTGCTCATTTTTCTGTATTTTTATTTTTTTTATTTTTATTTTATATTATCTTATTTATCTTCCAGTACTTGCATATTTTTCTTTTATTGTATTTTTGTATTTTGCACTTTGGTTTATATATATATCTTAGATATCTAGTTTAGTTGCACTTTTAGCTTATTAAGTTGTGATATAGAATATATGGATTAATTAGTTTAGTTTACCTTTTTTGCATATGATAATTTAGGTTAATTGAAAATAAAAAGAGTAAACTAGAGACTTTAGTATAACAGAATCACAACAATCCACACACTGTATATATATAGCAACAAATGTGAGTTAGTTAACAACATTTCTTCAAGGAATAACACTAAATTTTTTAAGAGCCATTCAAAGATATAGATTGAGAATAATGGGAACTCTGGATTTCTACTTGCATGACATACATAACTGATATATGGTTTTTGAGCCAAAGAACACACAACCCGAGAGTTTTTGAGCTTAATTGTATGGTTGCATTTAACCATAAATTTCATTCCTGTGTGTTTCGCACTTCTTTTCTATGCTTGTAATCTTTACTTTGTTTTAATCTATATGTCCAATATAGAATGTAGATACATACCCGCATATGATTGAGGCCATCATTTGAATTTTTCCTCACTTATCCCAAATAAACCTACCTCCTACGTCACCTTTGTTAGCCCCCTTGAGCCTTTTAATCCCCTTTTGTTCTATAACCACATTACTAGCCTTAAGCAAAAAAATAAATTAAAAATCCCAAGTTGAATCCTTGGTTAGCTTAAGATAGAAATTGTGATACACACTAAGTGTGGGGAAACGTGGGAACATGGGTTGATAGGAAAGGATTAAATTAATAAAATAATCAAGATTTTGGGAGCATACTCATATGAAACCAAAATAAATGAAAGTACCTTGTGCATTGAAAATTTTATGTTTATGTTTTAGATTAAAAAAATTTATTTATTTAAGTAATTAAATAAGGGGACAGATTCGCCCCAATGATAAGTTTAATAAAGAAATCAATGCACATGGAGTATGTGACACAAAAGTGGGAAAAATTGGGCAAACCAGGATAATTTTAAATTTTTATAGAGAATGTATATGTTAGGTGAGATCTTAGACTAATTAAGGATTCAACTTATAGCTCACTTAGCCTTATATATACCCTTACCTTTACCTTGGCCCCATTACAACCTTGAAAAGACCTCATGATGTTTGTATGTATACATTGTATATTTGTTGATTGGTTAGATGAAGAATAAAGTTTTAGAAAGCATGAATAGAAAAGAATAGAGTGATTAACCCCAAACACTGAGTGAATAGAGAGTAAACACAAATCCAGTGAGGGTTCAATAGCTCATCTCCATATATCCAGATTTAATTATTTAACTGTCTTGCAAGTTTTTGAAATATTTTAACTCAACTCAATTGTGAAAGTGCTTTAACGTGATATAGGCTTGGCTATATGATTCCTTGAAAGAATGAATCAAATTAACCACATGTAAGCTCTATATATATATATATATATATAGGTGGATGATAATTAGAATTGCATGTTTCATGTAGGTAGCTTGCATTTAGAATAGACTGCATTGCATAAGATTCCACCATTCTAACTTTACCCTTTCTCTTGGATTTAGCATGAGGACATGATATTGTTTAAGTGTGGGAAGGTTGATAAACCCCTATTTTATGATTCATCTTGTGCTCAAATTGAATGTTTTTATCAATTCTTCACCCACTTATTCATATGAATTGCATGGTTTTACTTCTCCTTCCTTATTTTATGATATATGTGAAAGACATGTTTTCTATGCTTTAAAAATATTAAATTTAATTATCCTTCATTACCATTCGATGCTGTGATTTGTGTGTTAAGTATTTTCAGGTCTCATAGGGCAGGAATGGCTTAAGGGACAGAAAGGAAACATACAAAAATAGAAGGAAAGCAAAAAAATAGAGTTTTGAAGAAAAGGCAGTGACGCGAACGCATGGATGACGCAGACGCGTGCCTAGCGCGAAATGGCATCAACGCAAACACGTGACTGACGCGGATGCGTGCCTTGAGCAGAATGCAAATGACGCATACGCGTGACTAACGCGAACGCGTGACAAGGAAAAACTCCAGACCACGCGAACACGTGACCCACGTGCTCGCGTGACAGACGCCACGTACAGGAATCTGCAGAAAATGCCCCAGCGATTTCTAAACCCTTTTTCGGCCCAATTCCAAATCTAGAAACACAAAATATAAGCCAGAGAATGGAAGAATCAAACAAAATCTCGTAGAGAGAGAGAAGTTCTCTCCTCTCTCTTAGGTTTTAGGAATTAGGATTCCTCTTATTTATGGTTATTTCCTCAATCACAGGTTCAATATCCCTTTAAAATTACTTTCTAGTTTTATTTATTCTATTACTTTAATTATTATTTATCTTTTCAATTTGGTTTACGAACTTTCCCATGTTAAGATTTGAATATTCTATTTAATGCAAATTGAGGTATTTCAGATTCATGATTGTTTTATTCTATTTTTTATGCTTTCAATTTAATTTAGATTTATTTTCCCCTTTTGGCTTTGGTTAAGTAATTGGTAACACTTGAGTTATCAAACTCAGCAGTTGATTAGAAATTAGGATTGCTGATTGATTTGGATCCCTCCAAAGCTAGTCTTTCCATATGAGTTGACTAGGACTGAGGAATCAAGTTAATTAGTCTACTTTACTTACCTTTATTTAGTAAGGGTCAACTAAGTGAGAGCAAAATTCAATTCTCATCACACCTGATAAGGATAACTAGGATAGGATTCCCAGTTCTCATACTTTGCCAAGAGATTTTCTAATTATTAATTTATTTATTTTTCTTGCCATTTAAATTACTTGTTCATTATTTCAAAACCCAAAAATATGCTTTTTCCATAACCAATAATAATAACACACCTCCCTGCAATTCCTTGAGAGACGACCTGAGGTTTCAATACTTCGGTTATAAATTTTATTGGGTTTTGTTACTTGTGACAACCAAACTTTTGTACGAAAGGATTCTCTGTTGGTTTAGAAACTATACTTACAACGCGATTATATTTGTGAATTTCTTTACCGGCAGAAAATCAGATCGTCAGTAGAATATAAATGACATTTTATTTAGTCAGCACAACTTGGCTGTTGAGAACCTATAGCTCAGATAAGAATTTTAAATTATGATCCAATCAACATATCTTGATAATTGAGGACTTATAGATCGGATAACAATTTCAAATAAGGTGTCATAATAATTCAGACGCACTATTGCAACTACTCGATTAACAAAGTAGCGTATAACTCGGTCAAATAGAGGTCGTGGTTACAACTTACAATAGCTACATTTTAAAATGATCATCTATATAAGGTAAACCAAGTATAAGGGGAAGAACACAAATATAGTATAGTTGTAAGAACCGGACCGGTAATCGAACCGGTCAGGTCACTGGTTCACTGGTTTATTGGTTCAACCGATAAACCGCTGGTTGAACCGGTAAAACCGGTTTCACATAAATAAAAAATATAAAATACTAAAAATAGTCATAAAATTAATAAATTCAAAATACATATCGTTAGTTCTTCACCAACATTTTAAAAACAACCAAGTTTCAAAGTCTAAATATAACTAATACAAAGATAAACATGAAAGTAGTTAGTACTAGTACATTAGTATCTTAATTAAACACAATATGGATAACAATTCATAAACTAAATCCAAGGAGTGATTTCGAAGTCGGCAAGTTGCTCTTCATCTGACAAATGTGGAGCTACATCCTGATTGGTTTCATTTTGATTTGCATTTTCCACATAATTATTAGCTCCATCTTCATCCCGATCATCTTCCAAATCCAATTGATCTAGCATTATAGATAATGTTTCACAAATCAAGATAGAAAATAATATAAAACATGTTATAAGGCATACAAAAATCATAGTTGATCAAAATTCATAAATAAATAAAAGCATACCTAAATCATCTAAAGGTGATTGAAGAGACATATTTGCAAGATCATTTCGTAAAGCATCAATTTCTTCAGGAGTTAAAAATTGTGGTGAATCTTCCAGTATCCATTCCGAATGATCCTCAAATGCATCAAGACAAATTGGATCATAAACTTGGTTTCTCATTTGGTTCCTTTGTTATCAATATATTTCGTTACTCATGTGATGATTAAGATTTTAAAATAATGCTTTCAACTTAAAACAATCAAAAAAGTACCTTTGTTGTAATCTTAAGTTGTAATGAACATAAACAAGATCATTAAGTTTTTGATGCTCTAACCGATTCCTCTTCTTTGAGTGAATGTGTTCAAAAATACTCCAGTTACGCTCACAACCTGAAGAGCTACAAGTCTGGCTTAAAACACGAATAGCCAACTTTTGCAAATTTGGGGCTCCACAACCATAAGATTCCCACCATTGATCTTAACATAAAAAAACAGATAAATAATTTATCACAATCATAATATCACATAATTAATACATCACAATAGTAAAAGACCAAATTTATGAAAAAATTTCACCTAGCATAACAGTGGTTCGTTCACGTATTGCAGAGGGTCTTCCAAAATCTTTCTCAGCATTCTTAAAGATCCTCTTCTCACTTGTCAGCTTAGAATTCAGTACAGGATCATCATAAGCATATTTCTCAATGACATCCAACAAGCCAGAAATTTTTCTTTGTGCTTTTCAAATTCTCCAGCATTAAATCGAAAAGCTGGATTTAACCAATAACCAGCGGCATGAAGATTTTTCTTAAGTTGTGCATCCCAACGGGTATCCAAAATCTTCAAATAAGGATCAACAACCTTTCTTTTCTGAAACCTCTTCACCATTTCTTCTCTAGCCTTATAAATAGCTTGATAAAGAAAACCCATGGCAGGTCTGTCTTCACTATCCACAATACGTAAAACACGAACAAGTGGCTCAGTAAGCTTAACAATATCAGTGCATTGACTCCAAAATTTAGAATCCAAGACTTGATCCACGAATTTCTTAGCTTTGGCTTCTTTGGAGTAAGCCGAGCTTGTAAATTCTTTAGAAGTCACCATAGCTCTCAAAGGATCCTTTTGAGCTAAAATACTTTGCAAAGCAATGAAATTAGTAGCAAACCGAGTTGGAGCTGGACGAAGTATTTCCCGCCCACCTGTAAACTTTCTCATCAAGAACAGTGGATAGCAATGATTATAGATATACTTAGTGATCAGTGAAGCTTGTGACACAGTTTGACTCACTTCTTGCAACTTCCCAATATCTTGAAACATCAAATTAACACAATGAGCTGCACAAGGGGACCAATACAATTTAGGAAACTCAGCCTCCAACAACCTTCCCGCAGCAACATAGTTTGCAGCATTGTCCGTTACAATATGCACAACATTCTCAGGACCAACAAAAAATACAACATCCCTAAACAACTTAAACAAATTTTCAGCAGTTTTTGAGATATTAGAAGCATCAACCGACTTTAGAAAAATAGTTCCTTTAGGAGAATAAACTAAAAAATTAATCAAAGTACGCCTACAACGATCAGTCCATCCATCGGCCATAATAGTGCATCCAGTTTGCTTCCAAATCTCACGATAACCATCAATCATTTTCCTCACATCCTCAACTAATTTACTCAACAAATACCCACGGACTCTTGGATAACTTGGCCCTTTATACCCTGCACCCATGCTTGCAATAGCATCAATCATTGGCTGATAGTAAGCTGAATTAACCACATTAAATGGAACAGAGGCATCCACCATCCATTTCGCAATAGCAATATCACACTTCTCCACAATTTCTTTGCTTTGAAGAACGCTTTTGATAGTTGGTTGAGCTGCGGGTGTTGTTGCCGGTGGAAAATAGGATTGTAAACCTTTGACTTGTTTTCCTTTTCTAGAGTTAGGTGTTGGAACCCTGGATTTTTGTTGTTGTTGCATCTCATTACGTTCGATCTCGTCAAATTCTCTTTCAACATCATCACAAGCATTATAACTTTCGGCATATTGTTCTTGAGTTTTTCTTTTCTTGCTTCGAAGCTCTTCAATACTTTCATGGAATTGGTGTCTCACTGTAGCTGGCACCTTTTGACAAGACTCAACATCTCCTCCTTTTCCAGCCAAATGAAGCTTAAACCGATGAATTCCTCCACCCCTAATAAGCTTCTCACAATATATGCATAGCAGAATTGTTTTTCCAGACTCCACAACTTGTTTACAATGACCCCATGCATGATCGGTTTTTGCTCTATTATTGTTTTTTTGGGTTCCGATTGATGCATCAGGAGTTGATCCTTGTTCTTGCGAAGATGGTGTTTCTGATGGTGTATTCGCAGAAGCCATTCTAAAAGAATATGGAGTAGCAAAACCGCAAAATTATAAAACAATAGCAATCCTAAATTTCCTAGTTCCTATTCCTTATTCACTAAGACAGCAACCTTAAAGGCTTAAACAGTTAAATTCATTAATTCACAGCACAAGCATATTCATCCTAGAGACCTAGACAAGCATTAGTCAACAAGCAATCTTAAATAGTTAAATTTCCTATTCAGCAAGACAAGCATATTCATATTTCATATATTCAAGCATATAATTCATATTTCATATTTCCAGAACAAATCAATAAAACAACAAATTTTCAAGTTTTTAACAAGCATGTAAAACACAGAACAAATCAACAAAACAACATAATTCATATTTCATAGATTCAAGCTTTCAACAAACATATTTATCCCAGAAATTTCAACAAGCATATTCATAACACTGTAACAGCAAAAAGTGCAGAACAGAGCAGAGTACAGAGGAGAACTGGAGCTAACCTGGTTGACAAAGCAGCAGAGCGAAGCAAGGGCGAGTTCGACGGCGCAGCAAGGGCGACGGCGACGGCGGGGCAACGACGACGGCGATGATGGACACCCGCGAGTCTGTTCTGTTCGGCTGTTCCTGCTTCCTGTGCTGTTCGGCTGTTCCTGGCTTCCTGCTTCCTTAGTTCCTTCAGAGATCAGGCCGGCGGTGAGACGAAGAGGATGACGGCGGGTGGCAGGCGGCTGGCGGCTGGCGGCTGGGTGACACCGTAAAAGAGTGAGGTGAGGCGGAGAGGGTTAGTGCCGTTAGGGTTTGGGGGGAATCAGAATTCAGAAATGTGGAAAGTGGAAATGGGGGTGGGGTTTGGGGCTGGGGTACCCGTAGGCTTTTTTTTTTTAAATTAACCAAAACGACGTCGTTTTGGACAAGGAATTAAAAAAAAAAAACATTTTCCGAACCGGTCGGTTAACCAAAAACCGCCGGTTTTCCGGTTTTTATTAAAACCGGCCGGTTTAAACCGGCCCAAAGCAGTTCTCTTCCTTATCCGGTTACAACACTCAACCGGACCGGTTATGGGTCCGGTTCACCGGTTTTTCGGTCGAACCGGCCGGTCCGGTCCGGTTCTTACAACTATGAATATAGATCACAAGAAAAATTGAAATCTATGTTTATTTATATAAAAATTATTTGAATCTTTGTTCTTTGTCTGACCTGAACTTTTGAGTATCTTTTGTTAGTATTTCACATATTTAGTATTTTGATATCTTAGTATCTTAAGTGATTTTTACATTTTTTTAATATATTTTTTATATTTAAATTAAAGTTTTATATTTTAATTGAAGTTTTTATAGTTAATCTATATATTTAAAGTTATTTTAGAATTATTGTATATTTAGAATTATTTTTTAAAAAAATCATGCAAAAAGATACAAACAGAAAAAGTACCATAAAAGAACCCAAGTTGAAACACCTGATAAACCACTATTTTATGGTTTATCTTGAGCTAATTTGCGTGGTTTTCATCAATTCTTTACTCACTTATTCATATAATTTACATGATTTTACAATTTCTTTCTAATTCTGTGATATAATTGAAAACATATTTCCTAGGCCTTTAAACTGTCAAATTTAATTATCCTTTCTACCATTCGATGCCTTGATATGTGTGTTAAGTGCTTTCAGGCTTTATAGGGAAGGAATGGCTTAGAGGATGGAAAGGAAGCTTGCATAAATGGAAGGAGCACAAGAAATGAAGGAGACAACCAGTGAGAAGTAACACGCACGCATGGCTCACGCGTGCGCGTGAATTGGAGTTCGCACGACGACGCGTGCGCGTGCCTGACGCGTACGCGTGACATGCTCTATCTGCAGAAAATGCAGAAAATGCTGGGGGCAATTTTGGGCTGAGTTTGGACCCAGTTTTTGGCCCAGGAACGCAGACTAAAGCCACATTGAATCATTCTCTCATTCACATAATTTTAGGTTTTAGATGTAGTTTTCTAGAGAGAGAGAGGCTCTCTCCTCTCTCTAGGTTTTAGGATTTCTCTTTGTTTTAGGTTTATTTCTTCTCAATTCCAGGTTCAATATTCCTTTAGTTTAGTTTTTCTTCTACTTTTATTTGTTCTAGCATTCTAGTTTATTTCTTTTCCTTGTTGATTACTTTATGTTGACAATTTGGTTTATGAACTCCATGTTAGATTTGATTTCTTTATTTAATGCAATTTGAGGTATTTCATATTTATGAATTTAATTTAGCTTTTCACATTCTTAGCTTGAATTGATTAATTGGAGATGCTTGAGTTATCAAACTCCTTTGTTGATTGATAATTGAGAAGTTGCTAGTTGATTTGGATATCTCTAAGCTAGTCTTTCTTTAGGAGTTGACTAGGACTTGAGGAATTAAATTGATTCATCCACTTGACTTTCCTTCATAGTTAGAGGTCAACTAAGCGGGAGCAATGAACAATTCTCATCACAATTGATAAGGATAACTAGGATGGGACTTCTAATTTTCATACCTTGCCAAGAGTTTTCATAATTATTAGTTTATTTTCTTGTCATTTACTTTCCTTGTTCCTTATTTCAAAAAAAAATCCCAAAAAGATACAATCTCATAACCAATTATAAGTAACACACCTCCCTGCAAATCCTTGAGAGATGACTCGAGGTTTAAATACTCCAGTTTAAGTTTTATTGGGTTTGCTTTAGTGACAACCAAATTTTTGTATGAAAGGATTATTGTTAGTTTAGAAACTATACTTGCAACAGGAATTTATTGTGAATTCTTTACTAGCAAAAATCTATTCATCAAAATGGCGCCGTTGCCGGGGAATTGCAAACGTGTGCCTTATTATTGGTTATTGTAAATAATTTTGCTTTTTGTTTTTCTATTAGTGTTTTTAGTTTTAGGAGTTTATTTTCTTTAATTTTTATTAGTTTTTATTTCTCTTACTACTATGAATTCTCACCCCTTTCGCTATAAGTTTGGTTCCAATTATGTTGCAGGGAATGGACGCTATAATGAGAACATGCATTAAGAGCAGAATAATCAAAGATGGGAGGAGCCACAAGGATTTGATCAACCCTTTCGGCAACAACCTCTTCCAAGGTGCCATGGGCAACGACCGTTCTACGATGCATCCCAAGAAAATGGTTATAGTGGACCCTTTCGTGACAGCCAACCTCCACCAAATTACCATGGTCAAGAGCCATTCTAGGGTGCATACTAAGACGATGGATATAATAGACCCCCTTGTAGTTACCAACAAGCCCCACCATATGCCTATGAACCCCCTCTTCAACATAGTTTTGAACCACTATACTCACAAGCCCCTTTCCACCATTCACCTCCATATGACCCTAACCCTTATCCACCAAACCAACCACCCTATGAACCATATGAGCCATACATAGAGCCACCCCACTTCCAACCTAATTACTCCCAAGGACCACCACCTCCATATCCACCATGTCCATATCCATCAATCCAAGAGCCTTATGATCCTAATCGTGTTGTCCAAGAGGAACAAGAGTCAAGGGATCGTCTCAAGGAAACAGTGGACTAATTTTATGCAACCCTTCATCAATTGGAGTAAGTGATAAATCGATTCGCTTTCCAATGTTTGGACACTCAAGGAACCCCCATGGCTTCATGTGGAGAATCTTATGAAAAACGTAGTGTAATACCCCAATTAACCAAAGCCTTACCTCTAGCCGTAAAGCAAAGGTTAACCAAAGGTTACGATAATTCTAAAGCTCATACATATTTATATAGAAAAAAATAATATAATCTAGAAGCCTAATGAAGGATATAGCTCAAAAACAGGATTTGAAAAGCGCATAACGTACTAGCAAAGCTACTACCTTAAAACACAAGGTACATATAAGATGTATCAAAATATAATAGTATAATATCATAAGAATCTAGCCACGACTCGCGGAGTTTAAGCCGGCTACCCATATATAGACCATACATGAAGCAAGACAGTAAAACAACTTATACATGTTCTGTTCTCTCAATACATGCCTCTAGGAAAAAAATACAAAAGTGAGAGTACAAGTTAAAAAATAACCAAGACAACAACAAAATAGAATAAGATTCTCCGCTCTGCTACCATCATCCAACTCACTGCGGTGGGTTGCGACCTGCATTTGAAAAACAACAACAACGTATGGAATGAGAACCGGAGGTTCTCAGTATGGTAACAATGCCCAATAATGTAAGATGTAAGGCTCTGGGACGCCGAAGGCAATCCTAGAACATCAGATCACATACGGATATTCAAGCTTAGAACAAAATAAATAAATATATAACGAACTTAAACTATAAACCGGGTTATCTAAACTTAGTCTCTCTATTGCAAATAAGGAGGAATAATTCCAAGGGAGAGTGCCCTACCACCTTCTCCTTTCAGAGGGAAACATTCCGAGGGAGTGTGCCCTACCACCTTCCTCTGGTTGTCGCATGATTCCGTGGGTTAGTGCCCTACCACCTTGCAATTAGAGAGAAACCCATGCTCAGGAGGAATAATTTCGAGGGATAAGTGCCCTACCACCTTCTCCTTTCAGAGGGAAACGTTCCGAGGGAGAGTGCCCTACCACCTTCCTCTTGAGCAGCACATATGAATGAGAAGCCCAGCTTCACACCTCACATCTGAACGTAGGTGGGAGACTGCCACAACCCTTACGACGGAACACAATGCATATCATAATCACATATTCAATCTCAGAGGCCAGTGCTCAAAGTACCCTTCCACTTATACTCATTCCATTAACCATAATCATTCCTTTTCAAGTTCTCAACTCATCATGACCATCACCAATATCATAAATATTCCATTCTGAATTCATTGGTTCATCAGCTTCTCAATTCATTGACAGAAATCACCAAATTCACTACTCTTCCTTCTCCTTCAACCAACTCATCATCAATACACCAGAAACCTAAACCTCCGTTTGCTAACTTGCCAAAGTAAAACCCAAATTAAGCCTCCTAAGACCTTTCCCATATTCCAACATCCAAAATTGAGCCCAAGAGTCTTAAAATGGTGTTATAGAAGTTTACAACCTTGTTGGGAAGGTAGAACAGCTGAAAAACAAGTAAAATTTGAGAAACAGGGCGTGTGCGGCCGCACATGAGTGTGTGCGTACGCACGCCCAGGAGATTTTAAAATGTGTGCGTACGCATAGGGGTGTGCATACGCACAGGTTACAAAACTTACAGAATCTGTTCACTCGCACAACCTGTGCCAACGCCCCTAACAGACTGGCCTTCCCGACGTGTGCGTCCACACATGCCTGTGCGTCCGCACAGGTCAAAATTTTCGCAGGGTGTGCGCTCGCACATATCAGAAATCATGAAATTCTGCAACCTTGTAGAATTTCATATTTTTAACACCAACTTTGAATGATCATAACTTCCTCTAAAAAATTCCAAATTTCACAAACTTTATACCAATTTAAAGTGTTTTCAAAGGTCTTTAATTCTAAACAAATTTCACCCAATTTTGAAAACTGAGACAAAAGTTATGATCAGACAAAGTTCACCAAAAACCAACTTTTACCCAAAATTACAATTTCCATAATTCCTTTATAAAACACAACCAAGACCAAACTAAACCATTCCAAACTTCATTTCTCATCAATATTAACCCTTTATGTCATATAATACCAAGCACACCACAATTTCCTTTACCATTCATCATCCTCAACTTCCACATCAATAAATCACATTATAATCAATCCTCATTAATACTTTTCCAACTACCTTACCAAATCATCAACATTATCATCATATATACTAACACAATCCACTTTTCAACTTCACAATTCATTCATCCTTATCATATCATTGTCAATCATCATAATCAAACTCAACTACCATCAACTCATCATAAATCAACATATAACAACATTCAATACTCTTCAACCATAATAAATACTGTTCCGAAGTTACCTGATGAGCGGATAATTTATACGCTTTTTGACATTATTTTTAGTATGTTTTTAGTAGGATCTAGTTACTTTTAGGGATGTTTTCATTAGTTTTTATGTTAAATTCACATTTCTGGACTTTACTATGAGTTTGTGTATTTTTCTGTGATTTCAGGTATTTTCTGGCTGAAATTGAGGGACTTGAGCAAAAATCAGATTCAGAGGTTGAAGAAGGACTGCTGATGCTGTTGGATTCTGACCTCCCTGCACTCAAAGTGGATTTTCTGGAGCTACAGAACTCGAAATGGCGCACTTCCAATTGCGTTGGAAAGTAGACATTCAGGGCTTTCCAGCAATGTATAATAGTTCATACTTTGCCTAAGTTTAGATGACGTAAACTGGCGTTCAACGCCAGCTCTCTGCCCAATTCTGGAGTTCAGCGCCAGAAAGGAATCAAAAACCAGAGTTGAACGCCAGAAATGGATCAAAACCTGGCGTTCAACTCCACAAATGGCCTCTGCACGTGGAAAGTTAAAGCTCAGCCCAAGCACACACCAAGTGGGCCCCGGAAGTGGATTTATGCATCAATTACTTACTTCTATAAACCCTAGTAGCTAGTTTATTATAAATAGGACCTTTTACTATTGTATTAGGTATCTTTGATCAGTTGTATGCTATCTTAGATCACGTTTGAGGGCTGGCCTCTCGGCCATGCCTGGACTTTCACTTATGTATTTTTAACGGTAGAGTTTCTACACTCCATAGATTAAGGTGTGGAGCTCTGCTGTTCCTCAAAGATTAATGCAAAGTACTACTGTTTTCTATTCAATTCATCTTGTTTCGCTTCTAAGATATTCATTCGTACTTCAATCTGAATGTGATGAACGTGACAATCATCATCATTCCCTATGAACGCGTGCCTGACAACCACTTCCGTTCTACCTTTGACTGAATGAGTATCTCTTAGATCTCCTAACCAGAATCTTCGTGGTGTAAGCTAGAATAATGGCGGCATTCAAGAGAATCCGGAAGGTCTAAACCTTGTCTGTGGTATTCCGAGTAGGATTCAATGAATGAATGACTATGACGAGCTCCAAACTCGCGATTGCAGGGCGTTAGTGACAGACACAAAAGGATAGTAAATCCTATTCCAGCATGATCGAGAACTGACAGATGAATAGCCGTGCCGTGACAGGGTGCGTTGACCATTTTCACTGAGAGGATAAGATGAAGCCATTGACAAGGGTGATGCCTCCAGACGATTAGCCGTGCCGTGACAGGGCATTGGATCATTTTCCCGAGAGATGACCGAAAGTAGCCGTTGACAGTGGTGATGTATCACATAAAGCCAGCCATGGAAAGGAGTAAGACTGATTGGATGAAGATAGCAGGAAAGCAGAGGTTCAGAGGAACGAAAGCATCTCCATTCGCTTATCTAAAATTCTCACCAATGAATTACATAAGTATTTCTATCCCTATTTTATTCTATTATTTTCGAAAACTCCATAACCATTTGATATCCGCCTGACTAAGATTTACAAGGTGACCATAGCTTGCTTCATACTGACAATCTCCATGGGATTCGACCCTTACTCACGTAAGGTATTACTTGGACGACCCAGTGCACTTGCTGGTTAGTTATGCGAAGTTGTGAAGATATGTTTAGACCATGGTTTTGTGCATCCGTGTTTGGTGCCATTGCCAAGGAATCAATTTCGAACAACAATTCACAACCTGAGTAGCAATTTCGCATACCAAGTTTTTGGCGCCGTTGCCGGGGATTGTTTGAGTTTGGACAACTAACGGTTCATCCTGTTGCTCAGATTAGGTAATTTTCTTTTTGTTTTCTTTTCAAAAAAATTTTTCAAAAATATTTCAAAATTTCTCATCTGTTTTCGACAAAATATAAAAATGTTTTCAAAAAAATTTTATTCAGAATTTTTAAGAATGAATTCTAGTGTTTCATGAAGCATGTGAAGCCTGGCTGGCCATTGGCCATGTCTAGTGTTTTGGACTGGAGATTTCTTTGAAAGCTTGGCTGGCTAGTGAGCCATGTCTAATTCCTGGACTGAAGCTTTAGACTAATATGGCAAGATTCCTGGAATTCATATTAAAAATTTTGGAATCCTTATTTTTCTTTCTTTCTAAATAATTTTTGAAAAATATAAAATAAAAATCCAAAAAAATTAAAAAATCATAAAAATCAAAAAAATATTTTGTGTTTCTAGTTTGAGTCTTGAGTCATGTTATAAGTTTGGTGTCAATTGCATGTGCATCTTGCATTTTTTGAAAATTCTCATGCATTCATAGTGTTCTTCATGATCTTCAAGTTGTTCTTGGTAAGTCTTCTTGTTTGATCTTAATGATTTCATGTTTTGTATCTTTTCTTGTTTTTCATATGCATTCTTGAATTCTTAGTGTCTAAGCATTAAAGAATTCTAAGTTTGGTGTCTTGCATGTTTTCCCTGCATTAAAATTTTTTTCAAAAATATGTTCTTGGTGTTCATCATGATCTTCATAGTGTTCTTGGTGTTCATCTTGACATTCATAGCATTCTTGCATGCATCACATGTTTTGATCTAAAAATTTCATGCATTGCATCCTTTTAGTGTTTTTCTCTCTCATCATTAAAAATTCAAAAAAAAATCAAAAAAATATATCTTTCCATTTTTCTCTCATCAAATTCGAAAATTTGGATTGACTTTTTCAAAAATTTTAAAAATCAAGTTATTTCTTATGAGTCAAATCAAATTTTCAATTTGAAAATCTCATCTTTTTCAAAATCTTTTTCAAAAATCAAATCTTTTTCAAAAATCTTTTTCTTATTTTTATCACAAATTTTCGAAAATAACAATAACAATTAATGTTTTGATTCAAAAATTTCAAGTTTGTTACTTGCTTGTTAAGAAAGATTCAAACTTTAAGTTCTAGAATCATATCTTGTGATTTCTTGTGAATCAAGTCATTAATTGTGATTTTAAAAATCAAATCTTTTTTTTTAAAAAATTAATTTCTATCATATCTTTTCAAAAATATCTTCTTATCTTATCTTTTTCAAAATATGATTTCAAAATATCTTTTCTAACTTCCTAACTTCTCACCTTTTCAAAATTTGTTTCAACTAACTAACTAACTTTTTTGTTTGTTTCTTATCTTTTTCATAACTACCTAACTAACTCTCTCTCTCTCTCTAATTTTCGAAAATATCTCCCTCTTTTTCAAAATTTTTTTTAATTAACTAATTATTTTAATTTTCAAATCTTAATTTTCGAAAAAACCACTAACCTTTTTCAAAAACTATTTTCAAAAATCAACTAACTCTTTTTCAAAAATTATTTTGAAATTTTCCCTCTCTCATCTTATTCTATTTATTTATTCATCTACTAACATCTCTCCCTCACCCACTAAAAATCCGAACCCTCTCTCTCTTTCTGAGTTCAGATTTTTCTCTTCTTCTTTTCTACTAACAATAAGGAACCTCTTTACTGTGACATAGAGGATTCCTCTTCTTTTCTTTTTCTCTTCTCTTTCTTATAAGCAGGGACAGAGAAAAAGGCATTCTTGTTGAAGCTGATCCAGAACCTGAAAGGACTCTGAAGAGGAAATTAAGAGAAGCCAAATTACAACAATCCAGAGACAACTTGATTGAAAATTTCGAACAAGTAAAGGAGATGGCAGCCGAACCCAACAACAACGCAAGGAGAATGCTTGGTGACTTTACTGCACCAAATTCCAAATTACATGGAAGAAGCATCTCCATTCCTGCCATTGGAGCAAACAACTTTGAGCTGAAACCTCAATTAGTTTCTCTGATGCAGTAGAACTGCAAGTTTCATGGACTTCCATCTGAAGATCCTTTTCAGTTCTTAACTGAATTCTTGTAGATCTGTGATACTGTTAAGACTAATGGAGTAGATCCTGAAGTCTACAGGCTCATGCTTTTCCCATTTGCTGTAAGAGACAGAGCTAGAATCTGGTTGGACTCTCAACCCAGAGATAGCCTGAACTCTTGGGATAAGCTGGTCACGGCTTTCTTAGCCAAGTTCTTTCCTCCTCAAAAGATGAGCAAGCTTAGAGTGGATGTTCAAACCTTCAAACAAAAAGATGGTGAATCCCTCTATGAAGCTTGAGAAAGATACAAACAGTTGACCAAAAAGTGTCCTTCTGACATGCTTTCAGAATGGACCATCCTGGATATATTCTATGATGGTTTATCTGAGCTATCAAAGATGTCATTGGATACTTCTACAGGTGGATCCATTCACCTAAAGAAAACGCCTGCAGAAGCTCAAGAACTCATTGACATGGTTGCTAATAACCAGTTCATGTACACTTCTGAAAGGAATCCTGTGAATAATGGGACGCCTATGAAGAAGGGAGTTCTTGAAGTTGATACTCTGAATGCCATATTGGCTCAGAATAAAATATTGACTCAGCAAGTCAATATGATTTCCCAGAGTCTGAATGGAATGCAAGCTGCATCCAACAGTACTCAAGAGGCTTCTTATGAAGAAGAAGCTTATGATCCTGAGAACCCTGCAATAGCAGAGGTGAATTACTTAGGTGAACCTTATGGAAACACCTATAACTCATCATGGAGAAATCATCCAAATTTCTCATAGAAGGATCAAAAGCCTCAACAAGGCTTTAATAATGGTGGAAGAAACAGGTTTAACAATAATAAACCTTTTCCATCATCCACTCAGCAACAGACAGAGAACTCTGAATAAAATACTTCTAATTTGGCAAACTTAGTCTCTGATCTGTCCAAGGCTACTGTGAGTTTCATGAATGAAACAAGGTCTTCCATTAGAAATTTGGAAGCACAAGTGGGCCAGCTAAGTAAAAGGATCACTGAAATCCCTCCCAGTACTCTCCCAAGCAATACAGAAGAGAATCCAAAAGGAGAGTGCAAGGCCATTGACATAAGCAAAATGGCCGAACCCAATGAGGGAGAGGAGAACGTGAATCCCAAGGAGGAAGACTTCCTGGGACGTCCAGTGACCAATAAGGAGCTTCCCTCTGAGGAACCAAAGGACTCTGAGGCTCATCTAGAGACCATAGAGATTCCATTGAACCTCCTTATGCCTTTCATGAGCTCTGATGAATATTCCTCTTCTGAAGAGAATGAGGATGTTACAGAAGAGCAAACTGCCAAGTTTCTTGGTGCAATCATGAAGATGAATGCCAAATTATTTGGCATTGATACTTGGGAAGTTGAACCTCCCTTGTTCATCGATGAACTAAGTGATCTGGATCAACTGACATTGCCTCAGAAGAGACAGGATCCTGGAAAGTTCATAATACCTTGTACTATAGGCACCATGATCTTTAAGGCTCTGTGTGACCTTGGTTCAGGGATAAACCTCATGCCCCCTCTCTGTAATAGAGAAACTGGGAATCTATGGGGTGCAAGCTGCTAAAATCTCATTAGAGATGGCAGACAATTCAAGAAAACAGGCATATGGACAAGTAGAGGACGTGTTAGTAAAGGTTGAAGGCCTTTACATCCCTGCTGATTTCATAGTCCTGGATACTGGAAAGGAAGAGGATGAATCCATCATCCTAGGAAGACCTTTCCTAGCCACAGCAAGAGCTGTGATTGATGTTGACAGAGGTGAACTAGTCCTTCAATGGAATGAGAACTCCCTTGTGTTTAAAACTCAAGGATCTCCCTCTGCAACCATGGAGAGGAAGCATGAAAAGCTTCTCTCAAAACAGAGTCAACCCAAGCCCCCACAATCAAACTCTAAGTTTGGTGTTGGAGAGTTTCAACAATGCTCTGAACATCTGTGAGGCTCCATGAGAGCCCACTGTCAAGCTATTGACATTAAAGAAGCGCTTGTTGGGACGCAACCCAATTTTTATTTATCTAACTATATTTTTCTTAGTTATATGTCTTTGTAGGTTCATGATCATGTGGAGTCACAAAATAAATATAAAAATTGAAAACGGAATCAAAAACAGCAGAAGAAAAATCACACCCTGGAGGAGCATCTGCCTGGCGTTCAACGCCAGAACAGAGCACGGTTCTGGCGCTGAACGCCCAAAATGGGCAGCATCCTGGCACTGAACGCCCAGAACAAGCATGGTTCTGGCGTTCAACGCCAGAAATGGCTAGTAAATGGGCGTTGAATGCCCAAAATGGGCACCAACCTGGCGCTGAACGCCCAGAGTTGTGTTCAAGGGCATTTTGCATGCCTAAATTGGTACATGGATGTAAATGCCTTGACACCTCAAGATCTGTGGACCCCACAGGATCATCTCAGGATCTGTGGACCCCACAGGATCATCTCAGGATCTGTGGTCCCCACAGGATCCACACCTACCTCCACTCACTTCTTCTCACCACTCTCTTTCACACAACCCCATAAACACTCTTCCCCAAAAACCCTTCACCAATCACCTCAATCTCTCTTCCCCATCACCTCTTCACCACTCACATCCATCCACTCTTCCCCATAAACCTACCTCATAAACTCCACCTACCTTCAAAATTCAAAACCAATTTCCCACCCAAACCCACCCATATGGCCGAAACCTTCCCCCCTCCCTTCCCTATATAAAGCCTTCCATTCTTCATCAAATTCACACAACACAACCCTCTATACCCTTCTTGGCCGAAACACTCCCCACTCTCCCTCTCCTCCATTTCTTCTTCTTCTTCATCTATTCTTTCTTTTATTGCTCGAGGGCGAGCAAAATTCTAAGTTTGGTGTGGTAAAAGCATAAGCTTTTTGTTTTTCCATTACCATTGATGGCACCTAAGACCGGAGAATCCTCTAGAAAGGGGAAAGGGAAGATAAAAGCTTCCACATCCGAGTCATGGAAAATGGAAAGGTTCATCTCCAAAGCCCATCAAGACCACTTCTATGATGTTGTGGCCAAGAAGAAGGTGATCCCCGAGGTCCCTTTCAAACTCAAAAGAAATGAGTATCCGGAGATCCGACATGAAATTCAAAGAAGAGGTTGGGAAGTTCTAACAAATCCCATCCAACAAGTCGGCATCCTAATGGTTCAAGAGTTCTATGCCAATTCATGGATCACCAAGAACCATGATCAAAGTAAGAACCCGGATCCAAAGAACTATGTTACAATGGTTCGAGGGAAATACTTAGATTTTAGTCCGGAAAATGTGAGGTTGGCGTTCAACTTGCCAAACATGGAAAAGAACGCACGCCCCTACACAAGGAGAGTCAACTTTGATCAAAGGTTGGACCAAGTCCTTATGGACATATGTGTAGAAGGAGCTCAATGGAAGATTGACTCCAAAGGCAAGCCGGTTCAACTAAGAAGATTGGACCTCAAGCCTGTAGCTAGAGGATGGTTGGAGTTCATTCAATGCTCAATCATTCCCACTAGCAACCGGTCTGAAGTTACTATAGACCGGGCCATCATGATCCATAGCATCATGATTGGAGAAGAGGTGGAAGTTCATGAGATTATACCTCAAGAACTCTACAAGGTGGCTGACAAGTCCTCCACTATGGCAAGGTTAGCCTTCCCTCACCTCATTTGCCATCTATGCAATTCAGCTGGGATTGACATAGAGGGAGATATCCTCATTAAAGAGGACAAGCCCATCACTAAGAAAAAGATGGAGCAAGCAAGAGAGCCCATTTATGGAGCTCAAGAGGCGTATGAAGCTCATCACCATGAGATCCCGGAGATGCCTCAAATGCACTTTCCTCCACAAAACTATTGGGAGCAAATTAACACCTTCCTAGGAAAATTGAGTTCCAATATGGGACAACTAAGGGTGGAACATCAAGAGCACTCCATCATGCTCCATGAAATAAGAGAAGATCAAAAAGCAATGAGGGAGGAGCAACAAAGACAAGGAAGAGACATAGAAGAGCTCAAGGACATCATTGGTTCCTCAAGAAGGAAACGCCACCATCACTAAGGTGGATTCATTCCTTGCTCTTAATTCTTCTGTTTTTCGTTTTCTATGTTATGTGCTTATCTATGTTTGTGTCTTCATTACATGATCATTAGTAGTTAGTAACTATGTCTTAAAGTTATGAATGTCCTATGAATCCATCACCTCTCTTAAATGAAAAAATGTTTTAATTCAAAAGAACAAGAAGTACATGAGTTTCGAATTTATCCTTGAACTTAGTTTAATTATATTGATGTGGTGACAATGCTTCTTGTTTTCTGAATGTAAGCTTAAACAGTGCATATGTCTTTTGAAGTTGTTGTTTAAGAATGTTAAATATGTTGGCTCTTGAAAGAATGATGACTAGGAGACATGTTATTTGATAATCTGAAAAATCATAAAAATGATTCTTGAAGCAAGAAAAAGCAGCAAAGAACAAAGCTTGCAGAAAAAAAAATATAATAGGCGAAAAAAAAATATAGAAAGAAAAAGCAAGCAGAAAAAGCCAAAAGCTCTTAAAACCAAGAGGCAAGAGCAAAAAGCTAATAACCCTTAAAACCAAAAGGCAAGGGTAAATAAAAAGGATCCCAAGGCTTTGAGCATCAGTGGATAGGAGGGCCTAAAGGAATAAAATCCTGGCCTAAGCGGCTAAACCAAGCTGTCCCTAACCATGTGCTTGTGGCGTGTAGGTGTCAAGTGAAAACTTGAGATTGAGCGGTTAAGGTCAAGGTCCAAAGCAGAAAAAGAGTGTGTTTAAGAACCCTGGACAACTCTAATTGGGGACTCTAGCAAAGCTGAGTCACAATCTGAAAAGGTTCACCCAATTATGTGTCTGTGGCATTTATGTATCCGGTGGTAATACTGGAAAATAAAGTGCTTAGGGCCACGGCCAAGACTCATAAAGAAGCTGTGTTCAAGAATCATCATACTGAACTAGGAGAATCAATAACACTATCTGAACTCTGAGTTCCTATAGATGCCAATCATTCTGAACCTCAATGGATAAAGTGAGATGCCAAAACTATTCAAGAGGCAAAAAGCTACAAGTCCCGCTCATATGATTGAAGCTATGTTTCATTGATAGTTTGGAATTTATAGTATATTCTCTTCTTTTTATCCTATTTGATTTTCAGTTGCTTGGGGACAAGCAACAATTTAAGTTTGGTGTTGTGATGAGCGGATAATTTATACGCTTTTTGACATTGTTTTTAGTATATTTTTAGTAGGATCTAGTTACTTTTAGGGATGTTTTCATTAGTTTTTATGTTAAATTCACATTTCTGGACTTTACTATGAGTTTGTGTGTTTTTCTATGATTTTAGGTATTTTCTGGCTGAAATTGAGGGACTTGAACAAAAATCAGATTCAGAGGTTGAAGAAGGACTGTTGATGCTGTTGGATTCTGACCTCCCTGCACTCAAAGTGGATTTTCTGGAGCTACAGAACTCGAAATGGCGCACTTCCAATTGCGTTGGAAAGTAGACATTCAGGGCTTTCCATCAATATATAATAGTTTATACTTTGCCCAAGTTTAGACGATGTAAACTGGCGTTCAACGCCAGCTCTCTGCCCAATTCTGGAGTTCAGCGCCAGAAAGGGATCAAAAACCAGAGTTGAACGCCAGAAATGGATCAAAACCTGACGTTCAACTCCACAAATGGCCTCTGCACGTGGAAAGTTAAAGCTCAGCCCAAGCACACACCAAGTGGGCCCCAGAAGTGGATTTATGCATCAATTACTTACTTCTGTAAACCCTAGTAGCTAGTTTATTATAAATAGGACCTTTTACTATTGTATTAGGTATCTTTGATCAGTTGTATGCTATCTTAGATCACGTTTGAGGGCTGGTTTCTCGGCCATGCCTGGACTTTCACTTATGTAATTTTAACGGTAGAGTTTCTACACTCCATAGATTAAGGTGTGGAGCTCTGCTGTTCCTCAAAGATTAATGCAAAGTACTACTGTTTTCTATTCAATTCATCTTGTTTCGCTTCTAAGATATTCATTCGTACTTCAATCTGAATGTGATGAACGTGACAATCATCATCATTCCCTATGAACGCGTGCCTGACAACCACTTCCATTCTACCTTTGACTGAATGAGTATCTCTTAGATCTCCTAACCAGAATCTTCGTGGTGTAAGCTAGAATGATGGCGGCATTCAAGAGAATCTGGAAGGTCTAAACCTTGTCTGTGGTATTCCGAGTAGGATTCAATGAATGAATGACTGTGACGAGCTCCAAACTCGCGATTGCAGGGCGTTAGTGACAGGCGCAAAAGGATAGTAAATCCTATTCCAGCATGATCGAGAACCGACAGATGAATAGCCGTGCCGTGACAGGGTGCGTTGACCATTTTCACTGAGAGGATAAGATGAAGCCATTGACAAGGGTGATGCCTCCAGACGATTAGCCGTGCCGTGACAGGTAGGGGTGGAAAAAGGCCAGGCGGCCTGCCAGGGGCCTGCAGCCTGGCCTGTGTTTGGCCTGGCCTGGCCTGGCCTGTTATAAAATAGGTACAGGCCCAGGCTCTTTTAAAAGCCTTAATACATTAATAGGCCAGGCCCAGGCTCACTAATTAGCCTTATAGGCCTGTCAGGCCTGCCTGGGCCTGTTAAAATATAATTAAATATATAAATAATTATTTATTATTAATAAAATTATGAGATATTTTAAATTTATTATATTTTATTATAAATATTTTTGTATATTTTAAATATGTTAAAAGTTTAAAATTTTTTACAAATATTAAATATATGACATATTACATATAACTATTTTTATTAAAAAATAATTGTTTTTAAATAATATTTTTATTTTTGTAAAAAAAATTAGCAGGCCTTTTAACAGGCTTCAGGCAGGCCAGGCTGAATAACAGGCCAGGCCTAGTACTTTATAAAGAGCCTATAACAGGCTACAGGCCAGGCTCAGGCCAATCAACTGTATGACAGGCCGGGCCTGTTAAGAGCAAAGCCTGGCCTGGCCTGGCCTGTTTCCACCCCTAGTGACAGGGCATTGGATCATTTTCCAAAGAGATGACCGAAAGTAGCCATTGACAGTGGTGATGTATCACATAAAGCCAGTCATGGAAAGGAGTAAGACTGATTGGATGAAGATAGCAGGAAAGCAGAGGTTCAGAGGAACGAAAGCATCTCCATTCGCTTATCTGAAATTCTCACCAATGAATTACATAAGTATTTCTATCCCTATTTTATTCTATTATTTTCGAAAACTCCATAACCATTTGATATCCGCCTGACTGAGATTTACAAGGTGACCATAGCTTGCTTCATACCGACAATCTCCGTGGGATTCGACCCTTACTCACGTAAGGTATTACTTGGACGACCCAGTGCACTTGCTGGTTAGTTATGCGAAGTTGTGAAGATATGTTTAGACCATGGTTCTGTGCATCCGTTTTTGGTGCCATTGCCAAGGAATCAATTTCGAACAACAATTCCCAACCTGAGTAGCAATTTCGCATACCATTACCTGAAACTGTAGGTCGATCTCGGACGAGATCTTCTGTGCTGATCGGCGCTGACGTGTCCGACTTGTGGGCGGTGGCCGAAGCTGTCGTGTCCGACTTGTTGAACTGCCGATGCTGCTGATCCTTTGTCACTAGAGGGTGGTGGTACCTGCAAGGGACTCTGATGCTTAAGTTAGCAAAGGTATTAAGCAGGTTTTTAGTAGAATCAGAGTTGAGTTATACCTGGGTGCTCCAGTGTATTTATAATGGTGTAGAGTGGCCTTTCTGGAGATAAGATAGTTATCTTATCTTATCTTATCTTTGAGTGAAGTCATCTTATCTTTAAGGAAACCACCCTTATCTTTCTAGGCTTTGGCTGCCTTTAGATTTGGGCTGTGTTCCTTCATTTGGGCCTTCTTGGGCCTCTGTGGTGATTTGGCCGAGCTCTTGGAGAAGAGGTCGGATGTTCCTGACCTGAAGAGGTCGGGTTGGCTTGTCGTTGATCATCACGGGTCGGACATCTCGACCTAGGGTATGAACAGTGCCCCTGCTCGAGTGTGGTCTTCCTTTTGAGGTCGAGTCCTTAGTTTTAGGACTTCAATTTCTCTGGAGAAGCCGATCTCGACATCGTCGATTTCTTCCTTGTAGAGTTTCCTTTTGAATGCAGAACGTTTTTCTTTCTTCTTCTTTAATTTTTGGAAACGCGCGTTCCTTACCTTGGGAACATATGATGGTTTTTAATGCCCCATTAATTCTTTTAATGTTCCGTTTCCTTTGCCTCCCGCTTTCTCATTTCATTTTGAATTACACCAAAACTTTCTCCTTTCTGTTTCTTCTTTCTCTTTGCTCGCTGTAACTTCTTTCTCTTTTATTCTTCTGTTTCGTTCGTGCTTCTTCATTCTCTGGCCCCCAAGTTTTCATGTCTTCGTGCCTTCCTTGGAGTGGTTGTTGGTGTGGGATCACCGTCCGTCTTCATCGCCTTTCTTACTTTTACAGGTTGGTCCTCTTTTCTTCTTCTTTCCTCCCGCATTTTTGAAAAGTTTTGATCTTACTTGGTTTTGTGTTAAAAAGCTTGAATCTTTTTTGTGTTTGTCGTGCATCTGCTTATTACTGTAATGTGTGCTCTGGGAGTGTCTTTGATTTTGAATGATCCTTCTGCATTTAGGGTTTTTGCGTGCCGTTTATTGTTTCCAGTTTGTGTCCTTTGATATGAACTGCATGTCGTTACTGAGGCTTATGAATCTGCTTGATTCTAAATAAGATTGCTCCTTTGATGACTTTCGTCATGTTGGTAGTTTTCTTTGCTGATAAATTTGTAGAAGATAACAATTTTCTTGATGGCTTGCTTTGATTTTCTTCTCATGTCGTTGCTTGTTTGGAAGGGAATTATTTTTCTTTGCTGAGAGTTTTGTTGGGATGTAGCCTTGTAGACTTTTTTCTGAGTCCTTTACTCTATCCCTGCCTCCAAAGGATGCCCCTGGACCTTAGTGTATGTCTTGGGATTTTCCTTTTACTGTTTGTATGCTTGAGTCATGTTTTGTCTGAGCTGATTTCTTTTTTGCCCGAGCTGTTTTGGTTAGTAATCCATCTTCTTTTTCTTGTTGTAGGACTAGTTGACCATGTCTTCTCACAAAAATATTGTCGAGACGTCTTCCAAGGTTCCTGAGGTTATGTCCGACTGGCTGGACTCCTTCGTCCTGACGTGTGTTTCTGTAGTCAATTCTGAATTCTGTGCGGAGCTTAGAAAACATCATCAAATCTGTAGTACTAGAGATCAGGAGAACAACTATGAATTGGTAGTACCTTATTCTGATGAAAGGGTTTGCTTCCCTGTTCTGACCCAGGGGAGCGCCCCTTCTTTTATATGTACGACTTCTTTTTCAGCCAAATGAACATCACCCTTCCTTTCACCCCCTTTGAGACCGACCTGTTGTGGTCGTGTAACGTAGCTCCATCCCAGCTTCATCCGAACTCATGGGGCTTTATCAAGATCTTTCAATTGCTTGTCAAGAATTTGATGTAAAACCTTCTCAAACTCTCTTCCTTTATCTCTTTGTGTTGACCAAACTTGGGACTATCAAAAAGAAAGCTTCTTGGATTTCTTTCAGGTCTGCCCAAGGACACAAAGTTTTTTCTATGTATGATGTGTCTTTTAGAGATTTTAAGAATTACTTTTTTAAGGTCCGAGCTGTTGAAGGAGCTCGACCTTTCCTTTTGGATGAGAATGGCAAGCCCAGCTTTCCTTTAGAATGGCAAATGAATGTAGTGGTGTCTAGGTACACTTGGGAGATGTTGGATGAAATTGAGCAAGCTTTTGTAACTATGTTGGAAGAGAACTGGGGGCAGCCTCCCCATCTTGATACTAAGAAATTTTTAGGAAATCCTTTACTTCTCCGAGCTGAACTGGGTAGGGGTACGACTTCCTTTATATTTGTCGTACTTGTTTATTTTGTTGAGCTCATTCCTTTTCCTTCCAGTTTATAACTTGGTTTCTTGTGTATTTTCATATATGATTGAAAACAACGAATCTATGAAGGCCTTTAAGAAGGCGAGAAAAGCTACAGCAGCGCAACACATTTCGGGTAAAGTTGCTGGGGAAGGATCTTCCCAGGTTCCTCCCAAGAAGCCTGTTTTGAATACTGCTGGGCCGAGGAAGATGATTCCTATGCCTCAGGTCCGTTTAGTTGATCCCCCCCAGACTTCTACTGCTACCTCTTCTCCCTCTGCGGGCCCTCTTCCCAAAAGACAAAGGACTGTGGAACCCTTTAATCTGGATACTCCTGACTTCGATGCTGTTGGTTTTGTTGATCAACAAATTGCTCCTTACGGTATTATTTCTACTGACGATGTCTCCCTTTTTCGCCATTTGGATTTCATCACTCGAAGTAGTATTAAGATGGCTCATATGGGAGCAGCTTTATATCGGACTGCTCAAGATCTTCCCATTCATGCAACCAAAGCTTTTATGAAAGAGGCCAAATCAGAGTTCGACCGGATTAAGGGTTTGAAGGAGGAGCTTGAGGTGAAGGTGGCGAAGCTGGAAAAAGAGTTGGAGGGTAAGAAGACTCGGGCTATTGCTGCTGTGGCTTCTGCAAAGTTGGCCGAGGATATGGCGTTGAAGCATAAGGAGAGCTATGTCTTGACTTATAGGGAGATGATGGACCTTAGGAAGAATTTAGAATTATCTCGGGCTGATTATGCTGAACTCCAGGGTCATCTCATAGGCAGTGTGAATGCTACTTACGAGAATTTGAAGAATCAGGTTCGAGTTCTTACGCCCGAGCTTGACCTAACCCTTTTTAGCTTGGACAACATTGTAAGAGATGGTAAGATTGTCCCTGATGACCCTGATGATGATGATGATGAGGTTGACCCTCCTCTTGTACCATCTGCCAAAGCCTCTGTTGCGCCGCCTTTCTCAACTCCAGCAGCTGAAGTCGGTCAGCCGCAGTCCGATCCTGACGTCCAGATCCTGAACCGGGATGATGAGACGGTAGATGCGGTACTGCTTCAGACTTGTCCTCCTTCACCCTGAGATGCTGCTACTGGAAGTCTTTGGATCCTTTATAATTTTCTCTGACATATTATGTATAGCCTGGTCTGTGGGCTTTTTAAACTTTTATTTCTGTAATTGGTGGTTTGCCCGACTTTGGATACTTTAGTTGCTTTTCCTTTAGCAACCTTATTTTGAAAAAACAAAGTAGTTTCTCAAGCTCTTGGGGTCGGCTTCAAGCGGCCTCTTGAGTCTATTTATCATAGTAATCTTGTTTTTTTGCGATATGCTTGTCGATTGCTTGCTTTAGCACTCTTCAGGGTGTTGGAATCTTGTTTTCCGACTTTCTTTGATTGCCTTTGTACTTTAATACTTGTGGCACATATCTTCTGTCGATTGATGTCTTTGAATTATTTTTAGTAATCCTTTGAGGTTTACTTCTTATACTTCTGTAGCTTTGGTCCGACTTCTTCATCTCGGTTTGTCTGAAGTTATTTCTAGTAATCCATTTTATTTAGGTCTTCTTTCTGGATTACTTTTTATAACTTTGTAGGTTTGTTTGGGCTGACTTCCTCATGCCAATCCCTTCTAAGTTATTTCTAGTAATCCATTTTATTTGGACCTTTGTCAGATCTCTTTTTATGGATTACTTTTTATAACTTTGTGATTTTGTTGGGCCGACTTCATCATGTCGGTCCCTTCTAAGTTATTTCTTAGTAATCCATTTTATTTAGACCATTGTCAGGTCTCTTTTATGGATTACTTTTATAACTTTGTGGTTTTGTTGGGCCGACTTCATCATGTCAGTCCCTTCTAAGTTATTTCTTAGTAATCCATTTTATTTGGACCCTTGTCAGGTCTCTTTTATGGATTACTTTTATAACTTTGTGATTTTGTTGGGTTGACTTCATCATGTCGGTCCCTTCTAAGTTATTTCTTAGTAATCCATTTTATTTGGACCCTTGTCAGGTCTCTTTTATGGATTACTTTTATAACTTTGTGATTTTGTTGGGTCGACTTCATCATGTCGGTCCCTTCTAAGTTATTTCTTAGTAATCCATTTTATTTGGACCCTTGTCAGGTCTCTTTTATGGATTACTTTTATAACTTTGTGATTTTGTTGGGTTGACTTCATTATGTCGGTCCCTTCTAAGTTATTTCTTAGTAATCCATTTTATTTGGACCCTTGTTAGGTCTCTTTTATGGATTACTTTTATAACTTTATGATTTTATTAGGCCGACTTCATCATTTCGGTCCCTTCTAAGTTATTTCTAGTAATCCTCTTTTTTAGGGCTGGCCAGGCCTCTTTCTAGGGATTTACTTTTTATAACTTTGGTTTTTGTTGTCGACTGGTCCGACTTCTTTACGTCGGTCCATTTTTAAGTTATTTTTAGCAACCCATTTTTATTAACACCTCGTCAGGTCCTTTCCTATGGATTACTTTTGATAACTTCTTGCATTATTCTGTTTTTGCCGCTTTTCATCTTTGCCGATTTTGTAGAAATTGAGTTTGATCCTCGTTTGGTCGACCCTTTGATGAATTTGGTTTTCATCTTCGTTGGTCTTTATCGTGATCGAGTAGTGAATTTGATTTTCACTTTCTGCCGATCTGTAGCTTTGTAATCGGGCGATGAATTTTTGCGTTTCAGATTAATGCGTCTTGATAAGAGGGTTTGTAGAAAATCTAAAAAACTTTATTCAAAATAAAGAATATGCAAATATATACATGTGGGCGTTTTATCCCTCTAAGTCAGGTAGTTGATGGATCTTGGCTCGGTGCCTCGTTAAAAAACCTTTTTCAGGAAAAAGAGTGCACCTCATCCTAAGATCCTTATTACCTCCTAACTGTAATACCTTCTTAAGTTGTAGGCGTGCCATGACCTTGGAAGCTCTCGCCCTTCGAGTTTGGTCAGCCTGTAGTAGCCCTTTCCGAGTACTACTATGACTCGGTAGGGTCCTTTCTAGTTTGCTGCCAGCTTTCCTTCTCTAGGTCGATTTGTTCCGATATCATTTCGGATTAGGACGAGGTTGTTCTCAGTAAAACCTCGCTGTACTACCTTTCGGTTGTATCTTGAGGCCATTCGACATTTTAACGCCTCTTCCTTGATCCGAGCTCTTTCTCGGATTTCTGGAAGTAGGTCGAGTTCTTCCTTTTAAAGTTGAGAGTTTGCCTCTTCACTGTAGTGGATTACTCTGGGTGATTCTTCTTCGACATCCACTGCGATCATTGCCTCCATTCCATAGGCTAATCGGAAAGGTGATTCCTTTGTGGTGGAGTATGGAATTGTCCGATATGCCCATAGGACTTGAGGGAGCTCTTCAGCCCAGGCTCCCTTTGCATCTTGTAATCTCCATTTTAGCTCAGCTAATATAACTTTATTGGCGGCTTCTGCCTGTCTGTTGGCCTGGGGATGTTCTACGGATGTGAATTGGTGCTTTATTTTCAAGTCGGCCACCAATTTTCTGAAGCCTGCGTCTGTGAATTGAGTACCATTATCTGTGGTGATGGAGTATGGAACCCCAAACCTTATGACAATGTTTCTATATAGGAATTTTCGACTTCTTTGAGCAGTGGCGTTGGCTAAGGGTTCTGCCTCAATCCATTTTGTAAAATAGTCAACCCCGACGATGAGGAACTTAACCTGTCCTGATCCTTGAGGGAAGGGTCCAAGGAGGTCGAGTCCCCATTTTGCAAATGGCTAGGGTGAGGTTACGCTGATGAGCTCTTCTGGTGGGGCGATGTGAAAATTTGTATGCTTCTGACATGGTGGACATGTCTTTACGAATTCCATTGCTTCTTTTTGTAAAGTTGGCTAATAGAATGCGGCCCGGAGTACTTTTTTGGTGAGGGCTTGTGCTCCGAGATGGTTGCCACAGATGCCACTATGTACTTCTTCTAAAACTTCCTTTGTGTTGGAAGTCGGCACACATTTTAATAGCGGTGTTGAAATCCCTCTCTTGTATAGAGTATTGTTTATGATGGTGTAGTATTGTGCTTCCTGCTTTAACCTCTTTGCCTCCTTCTTATCTGTAGGGAGTGTTTCTGTTTTGAGGTAGTTAATTATGGGAGTCATCCATCCTTGATCCAGACCTGTTATGGCTAGGACCTTTTCTTCTTTCGAGATTGACGGGTTCTGCAGCATCTCTTGGATGAGGCTTCTATTGTTGCCTCCTGGTTTGGTGCTGGCTAGTTTTGAGAGTGCATCAGCTCGAGCATTCTGTTCTCGAGGTATGTGGCGGACCTCATATTCCCCGAGTTGTCCGAGCTGTTCCCTGGTTTTGTCCAAGTAATTTTTCATAGTGGCATCCTTGGCTTGGTAGCTCCCTGCTATTTGTGAGGTGACTACTTGTGAGTCCCTGAAGATGATAAGCTTTTGAGCTCCAACCTCCTTAGCCAGCTTCAAACCAGCTAGTAGTGCCTCATATTCGGCCTGGTTATTTGAAGTAGGGAACCCGAATTTGAGGGAAAGTTTGATTTGGGTTCCCTGATAAACCCATATTTCATGATATATTTTGTGCTCAATTTAAGCGATTTATTCAATCCTTCACCCACTTATTCATGTAAATTGCATGGTTTTACTTTTCCTTCCTTATTATGTGATATATGTGAAAAACATGTTACCTATGCTTTAAAAATAATTATTTTAATTACCTTTTATTACCATTCGATGCCGTGATTTGTGTGTTGAGTATTTTCAGATCTCCTAAGGCAGGAGTGATTTAAAGGATGGAAAGGAAACATACAAAAATGTAAGAAAAGCACAAAATGGAGTTTTTGAAGAAACTGGCAGCGACGCGAACGCATGGACGACGCGGCCGCGTGCCTAGCGCGAAAAGGCAGCAACGCGAACGCGTGACTGACGCGGACGCGCGCCTTGAGCAGAACGCAGATGACGCATATGCGTGATCAAAGCGAACGCGTGATAAGGAAAACTTCAGATGACGCGACCGCGTGACCTACGCAGACGCGTGACAGGCGCCACGCACCAGAAACTGTAGAAAACGCTCCCAGCGATTTCTGAAACCCTTTTTGGCCCAAATCCAAGTACAGAAAGCACAGATTAGAGGTTATAAAGTGGGGGAATGCATCCATTCAAGAGGAGGTCGACTATTATTCACTTTTCACAATTTAGATGTAGTTTTTAGAGAGAGAGGTTTTCTCCTCTCTCTTAGGTTTTAGGATTAGGATTCCTCTTAAAGGAATTAGGATTTCAACTCTTCATCAGGTTCACTATTTCTTTTACTTTATATTTTTCTTTTACTTTCAGATACTTTAATGCTCTCATTTAATTACTTATGTTTCCAAATTGGCTTATGAACTCTCTATGTTTAGATTGATTTTCTCTTATTAATGCAATTCAGGTATTTCAGATTTATGACTCTTATTTAGCTTTTTATATTTTTGGCTTTAATTGATTAACTGGAGGCTCTTGAGTTATCAACTTATCGTGATTGGTTGTTATGTCGGCTAATTGACTGGAATTCCACTAACTCTAGTCTTCCCTTAGGAGTTGGCTAGGACTTGGGAATCTAACTAATTAGTTCACTTGACTTTCTCTTGCTTTCGTAAAGGTTAACTAAGTGGGATTAACTTCAATTCTCATAGGAGTAACTAGTATAGGACTTCCGAATTTTCATACCTTGCCAAGAGTTTATTTTACAGTTATTTATTTATTTTACTTGTCATTTAAATTACTTGTTCCTTACTTTCAAAACCCCCAATTTACAAAACTCATAACCAATAATAAGAACACCTCCCTGCCGTTCCTTGAGAAGACGACCCGAAGTTTAAATACTTCGGTTATCAATTTTAAAGGGGTTTGTTACTTGTGACAACCAAAACGTTTGTAAGAAAGGATGATTGCTTGGTTTAGAAACTATACTTGCAACGGGAATTTATTCTGAATTCTAAACCGTCAATCTTCCGTTCTTCAAAATGGCACCGTTGCCGGGGAGCTGCAAACGTGTGCCTTATTATTGGTTATTGTAAATATTTTTTCTTTTACTTGTTTATTTGTTTTTGTTTTTCCCTTTTATTTCTATTAGCTACTATGAATTCTCACCCCTCTCGCTTTGAGTTTGGTTCTAAATCTGTTGAAAGGAGTGGAAGCTACAACAGGAATATGCATCAATGTCTAAGTAATCAAAGATGGATGGAGCCAAGAGGCCCTGATCAACCCTTTAGGCAACAACACCCTCCAAGATATCATGGGCAAGGACCACTCTACAATGCATACCAAGCTGATAGACATGGTGGACCCCCTTACAATTACCAACAAGCCCCACCCTATGCTTATAGACCATCCTCTCAACGTAGCTTTGAACCACCACACTCACAAGCTCCTTTTCACCATTCACCACCGTATGACCCTTATCCACCACAATTCCAATCCAATTACTCCCAAGAACCACCACATTCTTATTTTGAACCCTCTTCCCTAACCAATGAACCCTCATACCCACCCCAACCTCCAATGAATGACAAACTTCGTGTTCTTCTTCAAGGACAAGCGAGGATGCAAAGGGGCGTATTGGAACTCACTACTGCCTTAACTGAGGTAGTAAATATAATAGCCTCCCGACATGTGAGTGCTCAAAATACTCCCATGGCTGCATGTGGAGAATCAAAAGAAGAGCGTAGCATGAAGGAAACCCTAGAAACTTCGGTGGATAATGAGGAGCATGGCTTTGTATTAGAATAGGTAGAGAAAGCCATGATAGCTGTAGAGGAAGAAATGGTTGAAGATTTAGGAGACGCTGAACCTTCATGGGAATCAAGAACTGTAAAAGATTCCGCCGAGAAGCTCGGAATGGATGCCAAGGAGGATAGTGCACAACCTCCAACGCATATACCCTGTGAAAAATTGGACGGAACAGACTAAGAAATTGATTCCACAAGCAGTGACGATCATGAATTAAGCTCTCCTAGTCATGAACTTACATCCGCAACTGAACTCCAGGAGCCTGAAGAACCTTATCCAAGTGAATACGAAGATGATGTCGAAGTGGATTTCTCTCAACCTCCAACGTATGACTTGAGTGATGAGGAAGACATAGAAGACTTTGATCAGGACGCAGTTGCAGTTGAAGAATTCTGCAAAGAAGTGGAGGAATTCACAGAAGAATACAAGGGAGTAGAGCTTACAGAACCACTGGAAACACCTATCCCAAGGCCATTACCACCTAATACAAGCTTCAAGTGGGTACAATTCTTAACCTTTATCTTTACTTTTCCACTTGAATATGGTTTGCTTGAAACAGATGGCCAGCTTAGAACTCTCTGCGGCTTTAAGAGTAAGAGGAAAATGGCTCGTACTAAGAGCTGGTGTGCAAGATTCAATAAGGTTCCACGCTTCAATTCGAAGTGCAAGGATTGGTATTAAGTTCAATTGAATGGGACTCGAAAGACGTTTGGTCATCTTGGTAAGAATACAATTTCTAAACTGCCCGGATCGAAGAATATAGATCAAGACAATGGCGGATTTAAAAGCAAAGTTTGGGATCCTAGAATCTATTCTGACATTCGTCACCCCGGGAGCCTGAGAACCTGTTTGAAGCTACTCAGAAGCTTTACATGCCTAGTTTGGGACCCCGGAGGCTGTTGGCATTCCAAACATTGGTGGAGATTACTGGATGAATTTAAGCATAAGCCACCATAACAAGAATCTCATCAAATGTCCAACTTAAGGACTTTAACTAAAAGTGCTAGGTAGGAGACAACCCACCATGGTATGGTCGTTTCATTTTCAATTATTTCGTGTTATTTTATTATATTATTTTCATTGAACCTGAATGTTATTCATAGCATTTGCATCAGCATTGTATACTGCATAATTGCATAAAAAAAAAGAAGCACGCGACGCGTAAGCATTGCTGACGCGTTCCCGTCACAAGTGCATTAGGAAGAAAAAAGAAAGTGAACAGAAAGTCACGCGAAAGCGTGGCTGGAGGCGTGCCTTTAGCACAAATTGTTCCACGCGACCGCGTCGCTAACGCGTTCGCATCAGTTGCGAAAAATACCTCCCACGCGTCTGCATCACTCACACGAACGCATGATCTGGAAATTGGCGTAAAAATCAAACGCCCAGAAATCTGGGCTGGAATTGTGCGGCTAGTGTGCATTTAGCACAAAACGGCTCACGCGTTTGTGTCCTTGACGCGAACGCGTCACTTGCAAAACACCCATCCCATGCGAAAGCGTGAGCGACGCGTCCGCGTCGCGTGGATAGCATGGCACCCTAATGGAGATAGAGAGTTGCACTGAAATGACGCTGGAATTGTTCGTTTAGCACAATTTACAGCGACGCAGTCGCGTGCCTCACACATCCGCGTCATCCATCTTGTATCCAACCCGCGCGATCGCGTCAATCACGCAACCGCGTCAATCCCATTTCACCCTAGCCACGCGATCGTGTGCCCCAAGCGTTCGCGTGGATTTAAAATCACTAACCCCAACCACGCGAAACCCTATTTCCCTCCCCCCCCCGCGTCACCATTCTCTTCACCCCCAACCCCCCCTCTGCTCCCTCTCTGCTCCCCACCCAAACCCCACCACCCCCAACCACCACTCCGACCGCCGCACCACCCCTAACCACCTAGACCACCACGCGACACCCCCCTCTCCCCTTTCTCTCCTTCTTCCTTCCCTCCCCTTCTTCTTTCTCTTCTTCCCTCCACCACCGCCCCCCCACCGCGGCCAGCCACCACCACCACGCCACCAGCACCGCCTCCCATTCCAACCCCCTCCAACCCACAACCCTCGCCGCCCCTCCCACCATCACAACCCCTCACCCAACCCAAACCCCACCCTCCAACCCAACCTGCTCCACCACCGCGCCGCCCTGTTCCGCCACCGCGCCGCCCTGCCCCCTCCCAGCACCACCACTTCACCACCGCCATCTCTCTGATCCCTACCTTAGTTCATACGCATACCAGGTTCCGCCAAACTCCACTTTTCTTTCATTCGTAGTTAGTTGCTTATTTTTCCGATTATGTTCAAATTAGGCTAGTTAGAGATGCATGTTTGTAGTGGATTCTAGGTGGTTAGGTAGCTAGGATGTTGTTAGTGGATTTAGGCCTGATAATTGCGCCGTACTTGTTGCTTGTTTTACCTATTCTGCAATTTTGGTCTGGCTGTGATTACTGTTCATATGCTGTTCTTTACTGTTTCATGCTGCTGTTACTCTGCTCTTTCTTGTTCATATTACTTATGTGTATTTTCAGCTTTATTTTACTTTATATGAACTGTTCTGCTTGCTGTGTATTACCCGGGAACATCCAAATTTAGCCAGAATGCTGCCCAATTTTCTGCGAATTGTTTCATTTTTACATTTAGGAATTGGTTTTGGCAATTTTCAATTTTGCACTACTTAGCTACAACCAAACCATTTCATGAATACACGGGCCAGCATTCTTTTTCCTTTCAATTTCCTGGTTACTAAATTGCATTATTGATGATTCGATTTTAATTTTTGCTATTTCTATATCTATATGAATCATCATCAATAACCTGATATCCTTGCTTGAATATGAGTTAATCATTCTTTAAATTTGAGAATTTATTGTTACCTAGGAAAAAATTCTCATGCCACTTACTTTACCCTTCTTTTCACTAACTCACTACTTTACCTTTCTAACTTCCTTTTTCACTCCTGACCATTTTAACTTTCAAACTTCTCTTTTTGCTTTTTCACTAATTACTTTAACTTTTTTTTTTAACTCATGGCATGATTATTGTTTTTTCTACTTATGTTACATTTTGGATTGTGATTTTTCATTTCAGATTTTTAACTCAAATACAATCCATAATGCACATATACTTAACTCATTTCACAATTCTACTGCTCTTTTGCCACTATGTGCTTATATTGCTATTATTCTATTTGCCTACTTGTTTTCCTATTTTTGTTCTTTCATTATATCCTGCAATTTCTGCTTTTCAGGATGTCTGATCCTCAGCGCAAAGGAAAGGGCAAAGCAACCACTGGCAAAAGGAAAAGAGGTGAATCCTCTATGTCTATCCTGGACATTATGCATGATGACTCCTGGCGGGAAAAGCACTTTACCCCGCAGGAGAAGGCTGACCAGCTCCTCACTGCCAATGATCCGGTTAAATTTGCAAACAGATACTGTGAGCTGAAGTATCCAGTGTTTGCCACCTCCAGGAACCTGTACCTGGAGAGATCTCTGAAAATTCCAGAGGAACTACAGCAGTACACCTCCGATCAGATCAAACAAAGAGGCTAGTTCTTCTTAGAGAGAAACTTGACAGAGGTCAATGCTTCATGGGTCAGAGAGTTCTACTACAACTATTTCAAGACTTCCCTGGATGCAGTGCACCTCAGAGGAAAACAGATACTGGTCACTGAGGAAGCCATTGAGGATATTCTGCACCTTCAGCCTAAATCAGATCAGCCTGACGGTTACCAAAAGGCTGAAGAGGACATGCGCTTTCTGAGATTTGACTGGGATGCTGTCAAGCAGAGGATAGCCCTTGATCATACTGCCCCATGGGTCATGGGAAAGAACACAGCAATGCCTAAGGGAATCAAGCAGATGTATCTGAATGATGAGTCTCGGCTCTGGCACCAGATCCTGAGCAACTTTGTTAGGCCGAACACTTATGAGACAAAGCTGCCTGCTGCTATGATCACCCTCCTCTGGTGTGTGATGGAGGGTAAGGACCTGTATCTTCCACGATTCATCCGGCACTACATGGCCAGGGTCCATGTCAGAGGCACTCTCCCCTTCCATTATCTGGTCACCCAGCTAGGCCGTCGAGCTAATGTGCCTTGGGAGCTTGCTGATGAGAAGCCACCTGCTGCAGACTGCAAGAAGATTATCCCTCACAGTAGGAAGTTTCAGGCTTTGGGGTACAGACCCCCATTCCTCACCGCTTCTGATGAGACAGCCACACCTTTAGCTGCCCTTTCTTCATCTACTGCTGGCCCAGCTACCACCACTGCACCTCCACCTGCCTCAGAGCCCGTTTACCACCTCGTGTACCGCTTATTTCAGCAGCTGGACCAGATGGAGCGCCGCAACCGGCGGCGATATGAGAGATCTGAGCGTCACAACAAACGACGCTATGAGCACCTCAAGTTGATGATCCGATCTGGCGGCGACATCCCCTCCGAGCCTGACACACCATCAGAGCCATCCGAGAAGCGGGCGGACGAGCATGAGGAGGAGACACATGCACAGAGAGAGGCTGAGCAGGTAGGACCAGAGCAGGCTGTGCCACAGCAGGAGGAGCCACACCAGATTCAGGCTGCAGACCCAGAGATTCCTATACAGTCAGAGCCTCCACTATAGCAGACAGATCCTCCTACCCTTATTCTGTCTGCAGATCCTCAGGCCACCACCGAGACTCCAGCAGCCCATCCTTCCAGTGATGACACTCCTTCACACCCAGCTTGAGTGAGCATCGAGGACGATGCTTTATTTTAAGTGTGGGAAGGTCGCCATCTCTGGCGTATCTTTTTGGTGAACCACTACAGACTCTTTTATCTTATTTTGTTTATTTTTCTGTATTTTTATCTTTATTTTTATTTTTCAGTACTTATACATTGTTCTTTTCATGTATTTTTACTTTATTTCCGCATTTTGCACTTTAGTTTATATTTTAGCCATTTAGCTTAGTTTGAAATTCTAAACTTATTAGTTATAAAATATGTGGATCAATTAGTATAGTTTACCCTTTTAGCATATAATAGTTTGATTTAATTGAAAATAAAAGGAGTAAACTAGAAATCTTATTAAATTAAAATAATCCACACACCTTGTATATATAGCATTACATGTTAGTTAGTTAACAATATTTCATCAAGGAACAACACTAAGATTTTAAGGGCTACCCTAATTTTTACATTAAGAATAATGGGAACTCTTAATTTTTACTTGCATGACATATATAACTGATATATGATTTTTGAGCTGGAGAACACACAGCCTGTGAGTTTTGGGCTTAATTGTATGGTTACATTCAAACCATAAATTTTATTCCTGTGTGTTTTACTCTTCTTTTTCATTCTGATGTTCTTTACTTTGTTTTAATCTATATGTCCAATATAGAGTATAGATACATACCAAAGAAGTGATTGAGGCCATCATTTGAATTTTTCCTCACTTATCCCAAAATTAGCCTACATTTTACATCACCCTTGTTAGCCCTCTTGAGCTTTTTAATCCCCTCTTATTCTATAAACCACATTACTAGCCTTAAGCAGAAAAACAAAATAAAAATCCCAAGTTGAATCCTTGGTTAGCTTAAGATAGAAACTGTGTATTATTTAAGTGTGGGGAATTTTATGGGAACATAGGATGATAGAAACAAAGTAGGAATTTAAAAAAAAATAATAAGATGTTTCAAAATAAAAATTTAGGAAGCATGCTCATGTGAAATCAAAACAATTGAATTACCAGGTGCATTGAAAAAAAAATTCAGTATTTAAATAAAGGGGATACAAAAATTCCCCAATTGCAAAATAAAAAGAATCAATGCACATGGGACAAAATTAAAGTTAATGCATGAGCTTGCAATACAAAGTGGAAAAATTTAGGCAAATAGGTTAAAGAAACTTTAAAATTATATAAAGTATGTATGTTAGGTGAGATCTTAGACTAATCAAGGATTCACTTATTAGCTCACTTAGCCTTATACATATATCCTCACCTTTACCTTGGCCCCATTACAACCTTGAAAAAGACCTCATGATTTTTGTATGTCTGTATTCTATAATTGTTGATTGGTTAGATAAAGAACAAAGTTATAGAAAGTAAGGATAGAAAAAGAATAGAGTGATTAACCCAATAAACACTGAGTGACTAGAGAGTAAACACAAAATCTAGTGAGGGTTCAATAGCTCATCACCATATATCTCTGCTTAAATTGTTAATTGTCTTGCAAGTTTGTGAAATATTTTTTTACCATCTCAATTGTAAAAGTGCTTTAACATTATCTAAGGTTTGGCTATGCATATATGATTCCTTGAGGATATGAATTAATTTAACTACATGTAAGCTTTATATACAAGGGAATAACAATTAGAATTGCATGATTCATTTAGGTAGTTGCATTTAGAATAGATTGCATTGCATGAGATTCCGCCACTTTAACCTTACCTTATTCATTATCTTGGATTTAGCATGAGGACATGCTATTGTTTAAGTGTGGGGAGGTTGATAAACCCATATTTCATGATATATTTTGTGCTCAATTTAAGTGATTTATTCAATCCTTCACCCAGTTATTCATGTAAATTGCATGGTTTTACTTTCCCTTCCTTATTATGTGATATATGTGAAAAACATGTTTCCTATGCTTTAAAAATAATTATTTTAATTACCTTTTATTACCATTCGATGCCGTGATTTGTGTGTTGATTATTTTCAGATCTCCTAAGGCTGGAATGATTTAAAGGATGGAAAGGAAACATACAAAAATGTAAGAAAAGCACAAAATGGAGTTTTTGAAGAAACTGGCAGCGACGCGAACGCGTGACTGACGCGGACGTGCGCCTTGAGCAGAACGCAGATGACGCATACGCGTGACCAAAGCGAACGCGTGATAAGGAAAACTCCAGATGACGCGACTGCGTGACCTACGCGGACGCGTGACAAACGCCACGCACTAGAAATTGCAGAAAATGCTCCCAGCGATTTTGAAACCCTTTTTGGCCCAGATCCAAGAATAGAAAGCACAGATTAGAGGTTATAAATTGGGGGAATGCATCCATTCAAGAGGAGGTCGACTATTATTCACTTTTCACAATTTAGATGTAGTTTTTAGAGAGAGAGGTTCTCTCCTCTCTCTTAGGTTTTAGGATTAGGATTCCTCTTAAAGGAATTAGGATTTCAACTCTTCATCAGGTTCAATATTTCTTTTACTTTATATTTTTCTTTTACTTTCAGATACTTTAATGCTCTCATTTAATTACTTATGTTGCCAAATTGGCTTATGAACTCTCTATGTTTAGATTGATTTTCCCTTATTAATGCAATTGAGGTATTTCAGATTTATTACTCTTATTTAGCTTTTTATATTCTTGGCTTTAATTGAATAACTGGAGGCTCTTGAGTTATCAACTTATCGTGATTGGTTGTTATGTCGGCTAATTGACTGAAATTCCATTAACTCTAGTCTTTCCTTAGGAGTTGGCTAGGACTTGGGAATCTAACTAATTAGTTCACTTGACTTTCCCTTGCTTACGTAAAGGTTAACTAAGTGGGATTAATTTCAATTCTCATAGGAGTAACTAGGATAGGACTTCCGAATTTTCATACCTTGCCAAGAGTTTATTTTACAGTTATTTATTTATTTTACTTGTCATTTAAATTACTTGTTCCTTACTTTCAAAACCCCCAATTTACAAAACTCATAACCAATAATAAGAACAACTCCCTGCAGTTCCTTGAGAAGACGACCCGAGGTTTAAATACTTCAGTTATCAATTTTAAAGGGGTTTGTTACTTGTGACAACCAAAACGTTTGTAAGAAAGGATGATTGCTTGGTTTAGAAACTATACTTGCAACGAGAATTTATTCTAAATTCTAAACCGTCAATTTTCTGTTCTTCATTCGCTTTTTATTATCACGCCTGCGCCACTTCTGGTTTTGTTTGAGGAACCGTCTATGTAGAGACTCCATTCTGTAGGGATTTCTGGGTTGTCTGTAAACTCTGTAATGAAATCCGCCAGATACTATAATTTGATGGCTGTCTGAATTTCATATTGAAGGTCAAATTCGGACAACTCGACTGCCCATTGTAAGATTCTGCCTGCTAAGTCTGTCTTCTACAGAATGCCTTTTATGGGCTGGTTGGTCTGAACCCTGATGATATGGGCTTGGAAATATGGGCGAAGTCGTCAAGACGTTAGTATGAGAGCATAGGAAAATTTTTCTATTTTTTGGTAGTTCAGTTCGGACCCTTGTAGTGCTTTGCTGATGAAGTATATAGGTTGTTGTCGACTTTCGTCCTCTCGGACTAGTGCTGAGGCTACTGCCCGATTGCCTACTGCGAGGTACAATATAAGTGGCTCTCCTTCCCATGGCCGAGTTAGAATAGGTGGTTGTCCCAAGAACCTTTTGAACTCCTGGAAGGCCTGCTCGCACTCTGCTTTCCATTCAAACCTCTTTTCCTTCCTTAGAGTGGCGTAGAAAGGGAGAGATCTTATTGCTGATCCAGCTAGAAATCTGGACAAGGCCGCCAGTCTTCCATTGAGTTGTTGTACTTCTTTGACACTGGTCAGACTCTTCATGTCGAGTATAGCCCGGCATTTATCTGGATTTGCCTCGATTCCTCTTTGCGTGAGCATGAAACCTAAGAATTGCCAGCTTCTACTGCAAGGGTACATTTTGCAGGGTTAAGCCGCATACCATGCCTTCTTATAGTGTCGAATACTTGGGTGAGGTCGGACAGTAATAACTTCTCACTTTGTGTTTTTACTAACATGTCGTCCACGTAGACTTCCATGACTTTTCCGATGTGGTCTGTGAATACTTTATTCATTAATCTTTGATAAGTGGCTCCTGCATTTTTGAGTCCGAATGGCATGACGACGTAGCAGTAGTTTGCTTTTGGGGTTAAGAATGAGGTTTTTTCTTGATCAGGTGGGTACATTGGGATTTGATTATATCCTGAATATGCATCCATAAACGAGAGGTATTTGTATCCGGAGGTGGCATCTACCAGAGCGTCGATACTTGGGAGTGGATAAAGATTTTTTGGGCAAGCTTTGTTGAGATCGGTGTAGTCGATGCACATCCACCACTTCCCATTTGATTTTTTCACCAAGACGACGTTAGCTATCCATAGTGGGTACTTGACTTCCCATATGAATCCTGCCTCCAGTAGAGCCTGTACCTGCTCTTCCATAGCTTGAGATCATTCTGACCCGAGCTTTCTACGTCTCTGCTGTACTGGCCGAGATCCTAGGTATACTGCCAACTTGTGGCACATCAACTTGGGGTCTATGCCTGGCATGTCTGCGGCCTTCCATGCAAAGAGGTCGACATTATCTCTTAAGAACTGTATGAGTGACTCTTTTACGTCTCCTTTTAGGATTGTGCTGTTATTGGTTGTTTTATCTAGGACATCTCCGATATGGACTTTTTTTATTTCGCCTTCGGGTTGTGGACGAAGTTCTTCCCGCCCTTGAACTCTCCCGAGTTCGATGGTGTGGAATTCTTCTCCTCTGCCTCTAAGGTTTAGACTTTCGTTGTAACAGCGGTGCGCCGTCTTCTGGTCTACTTTTATCATAGCTATCCCTTCTGTGGTTAGGAACTTCATGCATAGATGTGGAGTCGAGACTACTGCGCCGAGATGATTTAACGTTGTCCGACCTATTAGGGCATTGTATACTGAACTCACGTTGACCATGATGTAGTATATGTTGAGTGTCATTGACGGGTTTCCTTTTCCAAAGGTTGTGTGCAGTGAGATGTATCCAAGTAGTTGGATTGGAGTGTCTCTCAGCCCGAATAGGCTGTTCGGATATGCTCTAAGTTCTTTTCCTCCAGGCCGAGTTTGTCGAAGGCGGTTTTGAACAAGATGTCAGCCGAGCTTCCCTGGTCTACCAATGTGCGATGGAGATTAGCGTTGGCCAATATGATAGTGATGACCATGGGATCGTCATGTCCCGAGATGATGCCAGCTGCGTCCTCTTTAGTAAAAGTGATAGTGGGGATGTCGGGTGCTTCTTCTCCTCCTTCGACATGATATACTTCTTTAAGATGTCTTTTGCGAGATAATTTGGAGACTCCTCCTCCCGCAAATCCTCCGTGTATCATGTGGATATGTCTCTCCGGGGTACGAGGTGGTCATTCAGTTCGTCCGACATCTTCGTCCCTTCTTCTTTTTCTTGGCTCATCTGCTCTGCTGGTTAAGTACCAATCTAGTTTTCCCTCTCTCACCAGTTTTTCTATGACAATTTTCAAGTCGAAGCATTCGTTGGTGGAATGTCCATAGATTCGATGGTATTCATAGTATTCAGTCTGATTTCCTCCTCTTTTCTTGCTTTTGAGTGGGCGAGGTGGGGGTATCCTTTCAATATGGCATACTTCTCGATAGACATCTATAAGAGACACCCGAAGAGGGGTGTAATTGTGGTATTTCTTGATCTTTTCTCCATGTTGATCTTTTTTCTTGGACTCTTTGTCCTTATCTCGAGAGGAGTAGGAAAATCCGGACTTTGAGGTCTCTCTTAGTCGAGAGTTTTCCTCTATGTTGATGTATTTCTCTGATTGTTCTTGCACTTCATTCAGGGATGTGGGATTTTTTTCGATATTGAGTGACTAAAAGGTCCCTCTCGTAAGCCATTGATGAGACCCATAATGGCTGCTTCTGTTGGCAGATTTTGAATGTCCAGACATGCTTTGTTGAATCTTTCCATGTAGTTGCGGAGACTTTCCTGATCTCCTTGCTTGATCCCCAATAGACTTGGGGCGTGCTTAGTTTTGTCTTTCTGGATGGAGAATTTGGCTAGAAACTTCTTGGCTAAGTCGTCAAAGCTTGAGATAGACCTCGGGGGCAGATTGTCGAACCATTTAATTGCTGTCTTTGTCAAGGTAGTCGGAAAGGCCTTGCAGCGGACTGCATCTGAGGCGTCAGTGAGGTACATTCTACTTCTGAAATTACTGAGATGATGGCTGGGATCTGCTGTGCCATCGTATAGAGTCATGTCGAGAGGTTTGAAGTCCTTTGGGATTTTGGTCTTCATGATCTCTTTGGTGAATGGGTATTGATCCTTACGGGAGCTATCTTCGTGGCTGGATCGAGTAGTTTTGGCCTTGATATCGGCTTTGAGCTTTAGGAGCTTGTCCTCTAATTCGCGGCGTCTCCTAGCTTCCCTTCGTAGGTCTCTCTCGGCTTCCTATTGATACTCGACCTCTTTTTCAATTTGTTTTAGGCAATCCTGAAGTGCCTCCATGGCTCCCGTGTTTGGTGAATTCTTGTCTTTGTTAGGTTGAGAAGTATCATCTATTTTGACCTCCGCGTTCTTATGTGGTGTTCTGTTCTCCAAATCAGAATTGTGGTCGTTGTCAAGGTTGTCCGCCATGATGATGAGATGACTTCCAGGTTCTCCGGCAACGGCGCCAATGTTCCGAGGGTTACCTGAAATTGTAGGTCGATCTCGGACGAGATCTTCTGTGCTGATCGGTGCTGACATGTCCGATTTGTGGGCGGTGACCAGAGCTGTCGTGTCCGACTTGTTGAACTGCCGATGCTGCTGATCCTTTTTCCCCTGACATTTTCATTTAACCGAAAATCATAACCTATAGCTACTCACTCTCTAATTGTTTACAATAGGAGCAGCTTTAACATTCTCATGAGGTTTATAAGTTTTTTCATTATTATTGTTATTATTATTACTACCACTAGTAGTTATATTGCTATATATGAAGGACCAGATTAATTGGGGATTAAGTTATATAATAATGTACTGCAATTTACACTATACAAAAAAGTCATTAGAAATTTATCGATATTCTATAAAAAAAAATCTTTATGGTCGACATCATGTGTGTGCATCTTAATCTTTCCTTGTAGTGTTCATTTAATAGATAAAAAAAAAAGCATTTCACATTAAGCATTAGTAACGCCTTACTTTACAAAAAAAATACTAAACATTACCTTAAACTGGTCAAAGGCATGCTCCTTGGAAGCCTTGCTCATTGTCTTCCAACTTTTTTCACAAATTGGTAACTGTTGAAAATCAGACGCCAATGTCCCCAAGAACCCGCTCAACAGGCCCGCTGCTTGACCAACTTGTTGCAACTCTCTGTTATGGTTTAGCACGATCTTCTTTTCAGGAGGAAGTGCTAATGCCTCCTTAACAGTCAGCTCCATACAATAAGTCACACCATTTTCTAACAGATGGAACAAACTTTAAATGTTAGTTTACTCAGCGAATTAGAATGCACGGAGAAGAGTAATTACACTTTCTAAGAAACGAGCATCAAAAGAATACCTATGACATCAACAACCTAATAATCGGTGTCCTTTTTTTTGCCGTTGGCATTGCCTTGGCGTTCAACTTCATGTGCAGCAAATAAGTCGTCCACATGGTCATCGAACGACTCGACCTCATCCGCCTCCAGGTCATAGTCTTCATCTTCTGAATGGTCGTCTACAACTTCATGTAAATCCGGATGCTTTTTATTTGTCGCAGGAGCTCGAGCGTCTCCAATGTCACTTGACGGGGCCAGCCGTGTTTCATTGCGCGATGGTCTAAACGGTATAGCGTTAACCTGGAATTGTCGAGCACCATTGCCGGAATGCGGAGGTGGAGGCACTCTAGCACGTCGCTGTGCACTAGAAGTATTTGCACCCGCATCATGTGTTCCATCCGTGTGCTTGGTGCACGAATTGTGAATCACACTTTTCACAATTCGTACCACTAACCATCAAGTGCAGTGGGTCGTCCAAGTAATACCTTACGTGAGTAAGGTCGAATCCCATGGAGATTGTTGGTTTGAAGCAATCTCTGGTTATCTTGTAAATCTCAGTTAGGAGGTCAATTATAATTATCAGTTGACTTGCAAATGAACAAGGGAACATAAAATAAATACTTGGTATGCAGTAATGGAGAATATGTTGGAGTTTTGGAGATGCTTTGTCTTCTGAATCTCTGCTTTTTCCCTGTCTTCTTCTTCACGCACGCAAGGTTCCTCCTATGGCAAGCTGTGTGTTGATGGATCACCGTTGTCAATGGTTACCATCCGTCCTCTCAGTGAAAAAGGTCCAGGTGCGCTGTCACCGCACGGCTAATCATCTGTCGGTTCTTGATCATGTCAGAATAGGATCCATTGATCCTTTTGCGTCTGTCACTACGCCCAACACTCACGAGTTTGAAGCTCGTCACAGTCATTCAATCCCTGAATTCTACTCGGAATACCACAGACAAGGTTTAGACTTTTCGGATTCTCAAGAATGCTGCCAATGGATTCTAGCTTATACCACGAAGATTCTGATTAAGGAATCCAAGAGATATTCATTCAATCGAAAGTAGAACGGAGGTGGTTGTCAGGCACACGTTCATAGGTTGAGAATGGTGATGACTGTCACGGATCATCACATCCATCATATTGAAGTGCGAATGAACATCTTAGATAGAAACAAGCGTGTTTGAATAGAAAACAGAAATAGTTGCATTAATTCATCGAAACACAGTAGAGCTCCTCACCCCCAACAATGGAGTTTAGAGACTCATGCCGTCAGAGATTACAAAGTTCAGATCTAAAATGTCATGAGATACAAAATAAATCTCTAAAAGTTGTTTAAATACTAAACTAGTAACCTAGGTTTACAGAAAATGAGTAAACTATGATAGATAGCGCAAAAATCTACTTCTGGGGCCCACTTGGTGTGTGCTAGGGCTGAGATTTAAGCTTCTCACGTGCCTGGGCTGTTTTAGGCGTTCAACGCCAGGTTGTAACCTGTTTCTGGCGTTGAACTCCAACTTGTAACTTGTTTCTGGTGCTAGACGCCAGACTACAACATGGAATTGTTGTTGAACACCAGTTTACGTCATCTATCCTTGAGCAAAGTATGGACTATTATATATTGCTGGAAAGCCCTGGATGTCGACTTTCCAACGCAATTGAGAACGCACCATTTGGAGTTCTGTAGCTCCAGAAAATCTACTTTGAGTGCAGGGAGGTCAGAATCCAACAGCATCACCAGTCCTTTTTCAGCCTGAATAAGATTTTTGCTCAGCTCCCTCAATTTCAGCCAGAAAATACCTGAAATCATAGAAAAACACACAAACTCATAGTAAAGTCCAAAAACGTGATTTTTAATTAAAAAATAATAAAAATATACTAAAAACTAACTAAATCATACTAAAAACTAAGTAAAAACAATGCCAAAAAGCGTATAAATTATCCGCTCATCACAACATCAAACTTAAATTGTTGCTTGTCCCCAAGCAACTAAAAACAAAGTAGGATAAAAAGAAGAGAATATACAATGAATTCCAAAAACATCTATGAAGATCAGTGTTAATTAGATGAGCGGGGCTATTAGCTTTTTGCTTCTGAACAGTTTTGGCATCTCACTTTATCCTTTGAAGTTCAGAATGGTTGGCATCTATAGGAACTCAGTATTTAGATAGTGTTATTGATTCTCTTAGTTCAGTATGTTGATTCTTGAACACAGCTACTTTATGAGTCTTGGTCGTGGCCCTAAGCACTCTGTTTTCCAGTATTACCACCGGATACATACATGCCACAGACACATAACTGGGTGAACCTTTTCAGATTGTGACTCAACTTTGCTAAAGTCCCCAATTAGAGGTGTCCAGGGTTCTTAAGTACACTCTATTTTTTTTGCTTTAGACCTCGACTTTAAGCGCTCAGTCTCAAGTTTTCACTTGACACCTTCACGCCACAAGCACATGGTTAGGGACAGCTTGGTTTAGCCGCTAAGGCTAGGATTTTATTCCTTTAGGTCCTCCTATCCACTGATGCTCAAAGCCTTGGATCCTTTTTATTACCCTTGCCTTTTGGTTTTAAGGGCTACTGGCTTTTTGCTCTTGCCTTTTGGTTTAAAGAGCTTTTGGCTTTTTCTGCTTGCTTTTTCTTTTTCTTGCTCTCTTTTTTTTTCACATTTTTTTTCTGCAAGCTTTGTTCTTCACTACTTTTTCTTGCTTCAAGAATCATTTTTATGATTTTTTAGATTATCAAATAACATTTTTCCTTTTTCATCATTCTTTCAAGAGCCAACAATTTTAACATTCATAAACAACAAATTCAAAAGACATATGCACTGTTCAAGCATTCATTCAGAAAACAAAAAGTATTGCCACCACATCAAAATAATTAAACTATTTTAAAATCCGAAATTCATGTACTTCTTTTTCTTTTTCAGAAAACAATTTTCATTTAAGAAAGGTGATGGATTCATAGGACATTCATATCTTTAAGACATAGACACTTAGATACTAGTAAATGAAAAATAGGAAAATAAGAACAAGGAGATTAAGGAATGGGTCCACCTTTATGAGGGTGGCATCTTCCTCTTCTTGAAGAACCAATGGTGCTCTTGAGCTCCTCTATGTCTCTTCCTTGCCTTTGTTGCTCTTTCCTCATAGCTCTTTGATCTGCAGTCAATTGCTCTACCACTGAATTATGGAAAAACAAAAGCAATGCTTTTACCACACCAAACTTAAAAAGTTTGCTCGTCCTCGAGCAACAGAAGAAAGAAGTGGAGAAGATGGAGGAGATGGAAGTGTGTGAATGGGTGGGTTTGGGAGGGAAATGGTTTGAATTTGAATGGTGAGGTAGGTGGGTGATGAGCGGATAATTTATACGCTTTTTGGCATTGTTTTTAGTATGTTTTTAGTAGAATCTAGTTACTTTTAGGGATGTTTTCATTAGTTTTTATGTTAAATTCATATTTCTGGACTTTACTATGAGTTTGTGTGTTTTTTTGTGATTTTAGGTATTTTCTGGCTGAAATTGAGGGACTTGAGCAAAAATCAGATTCAGAGGTTGAGGAAGGACTGCTAATGCTGTTGGATTCTAACCTCCCTGCACTCAAAGTGGATTTTCTGGAGTTACAGAACTCAAAATGGCGCGCTTCCAATTGCGTTGGAAAGTAGACATCCAGGGCTTTCCAGAAATGATTAATAGTCCATACTTTGACCGAGTTTAGATGACGTAAAAAGGCATTGAACACCAGTTCTATGCTGCTATTTGGAGTTAAACGCCAGAAACAAGTCACAAACCAGAGTTGAACGCCAGAAGTACGTTACAGCCTGGCGTTCAACTCCAGAAAGAGCCTCTGCACGTGTAACATTCAAGCTCAGCCCAAGCACACACCAAGGGGGCCGGAAGTGGATTTATACATCAATTACTTACTTCTGTAAACCCTAGTAGCTAGTTTATTATAAATAGGACTTTTTACTATTGTATTAGACATCTTGGAACATCTTATGATCTTCGGATTCATCTTTGATCACGTTTTGGGGGCTGGTCATTCGGCCATGCCTGAACCTTTCACTTATGTATTTTCAACGGTAGAGTTTCTACACTCCATAGATTAAGGTGTGGAGCTCTGCTGTTCCTCAAAGATTAATGCAAAGTACTACTATTTTTCTATTCAATTCAACCTATTCCGCTTCTAAGATATTTATTCACACTTCAACCTGAATGTGATGAACGTGACAATCATCATCATTCCCTATGAACGCGTGCCTGACAACCACTTCCGTTCTACTTTAGATTGAATGAGTATCTCTTGGATCTCTTAATCAGAATCTTCGTGGTGTAAGCTAGATTGATGGCGGCATTCATGAGAATCCGGAAAGTCTAAACCTTGTCTGTCGTATTCCGATTAGGATTCAGGGACTGAATGACTGTGACGAGCTTCAAACTCGCGAGTGCTGGGTGTAGTGACAGACGCAAAAGGAGGGTGAATCCTATTCCAGTATGATCGAGAACCTCAGATGATTAGCCGTGCTGTGACAGAGCATTTGGACCATTTTCACAAGAGGATGGGATGTAGCCATTGACAACGGTGATGCCCTTACATAAAGCCAGCCATGGAAAGGAGTAAGATTGATTGGATGAAGACAGCAGGAAAGCAGAGGTTCAGAGGAACGACTGCATCTCTATACGCTTATCTGAAATTCTAACCAATGAATTACATAAGTATTTCTATCCTTATTTTCTATCTATTATTTATTTTCGAAAACTCCATAACTATTTTATATCCGCCTGACTGAGATTTACAAGGTGACCGTAGCTTGCTTCATACCAACAATCTCCGTGGGATCGACCCTTACTCACGTAAGGTTTATTCCTTGGACGACCCAGTGCACTTGCTGGTTAGTTGTATCGAAGTTGTGAATGAAAAATGATTTACTAAGATGTGCGTACAGAGTTTCTGGCGCCGTTGCCTGAGATCACAATTTCGTGCACCAAATTTTTGGCGCCGTTGCCGGGGATTGTTCGAGTTTGAACAACTGACGGTTCATCTTGTTGCTCAGATTAGGTAATTTTCTTTTTGTTTTATTTTCAAAAATTTTTTTCAAAAATTTCTCTTTTGTTTTCGAAAAAAAAAATTTAAAATAAAATATTTTCAAAAATATATTTTTCTTCAGAATTTTTAAGAATGAATTCTAGTGTTTCATGAAGCATGTTGAAGCCTGGCTGGCTGTAAAGCCATGTCTAATTCTTTTGGGTAGGGCATGTCAAGCGTGTCATGTCTGAGTTACATACTAAAGCTTGGCTGGTTATTAAGCCATGCCTGACCCTTTGATTGGAGCTTTAGCTTAAAGAGCATAAGATTCCTGGAATTCATATTAAAAATTTTGGAATCCTTATTTTTCTCTTTCAAAATGATTTTTGAAAAAAATTAAAAGAAAATACAAAAAAATCATAAAATCATAAAAATCAAAAAAATATTTCATGTTTCTTGTTTGAGTCTTGAGTCAAGTTGAAAGTTTGGTGTCAATTGTATATTCATCTTGCATTTTTCGAAAAAGTTCATGCATTCATGGTGTTCTTCATGATCTTCAAGTTGTTCTTGATAAGTCTTCTTGTTTGATCTTGATGTTTTCATGTTTTGTGTCTTTTCTTGTTTTTCATATGCATTCTTGCATCCATAAAGTCTAAACATGAAAGATTTCTAAGTTTGGTGTCTTGCATGTTTTCTTTGCATTAAAAATTTTCAAAAATAAATTCTTGATGTTCATCATGACATTCAAAGTATTCTTGGTGTTCATCTTGACATTCATAGCATTCTTGCATGCATTCATTGTTTTGATCTAAAATTTCCATGCATTGAGCATTTTTAGTGTTTTTCTCTCTCATCATAAAAAAATTCAAAAATCAAAAAAATATCTTTCCCTTTTTCTCTCTCAAAATTTCGAAAATTAGATTTGACTTTTTCAAAAATTTTTAAAATTTAGTTGTTTCTTATGAGTCAAATCAAATTTTCAATTTAAAAATCTTATCTTTTTCAAAATCTTTTTCAAAAATCAAATCTTTTTCATTTTTCTTAGTTATTTTCGAAAATTTTAAAAATATTTTTCAAAAATCTTTTTCTTATCTTTATCACATAATTTTCGAAAATAACATCATCAATTAATGTTTTGATTAAAAAATTTTAAGTTTGTTACTTGTTAAGAAAGATTCAAACTTTAAGTTCTAGAATCATATCTTGTGATTTCTTGTGAGTCAAGTCATTAATTGTGATTTAAAAAATAAAATCTTTTTCAAAAATTAATTTCAATCATATCTTCTCAAAAATATCTTCTTATCTTATCTTTTTCAAAATTTGATTTTAAAATATCTTTTCTAACTTCTTATCTTCTTATCTTTTCAAAATTGATTTTCAAAATTTGTTTCAACTAACTAACTAACTTTTTGTTTGTTTTTTATCTTTTTCAAAACTACCTAACTAACTCCATCTCTCTCTAATTTTCAAAAATATCTTCCCTCTTTTTCAAAATTTCTTTTTAATTAACTAATTATTTTAATTTTTTATTTTTATTTTCGAAAAATCACTAACCTTTTTCAAAAACTATTTTCGAAAATCACTAACTCTTTTTCAAAAATAATTTTCGAAAATTCTCCTTCTCTCTCATCTCCTTCCATTTATTTATTCATCTACTAACACTTCATCTCACCCAAATTCGAACCCCCTCTTCCATCTGTGTTCGAATTTTTTCTTCTACTCACACAGGAACCTCTATACTGTGGTAAAAAGGACCCCTATTATTATTATTATTTTTCTGTCCCTCTTTTTCATATGAGCAAGAGCAAAGACAAGAATATTCTTGTTGAAGCATATCCAGAACCTGAAAGAACTCTGAAAAGGAAACTAAGAGAAGCTAAAATACAACAATCCAGAGACAACCTTTCAGAAATTTTCGAACAAGAAGAGGAGATGGCAGCCGAAAATAATAATAATGCAAGGAGAATGCTTGGTGACTTTACTGCACCTAATTCCAATTTACATGGAAGAAGCATCTCCATTCCTGCCATTGGAGCAAACAATTTTGAGCTAAAACTTCAATTAGTTTCTCTGATGCAGCAGAACTGCAAGTTTCATGGACTTCCATCTGAAGATCCTTTTCAGTTCTTAACTGAATTCTTGCAGATATGTGATACTGTTAAGACTAATGGAGTAGATCCTGAAGTTTACAGGCTCATGCTTTTCCCTTTTGCTGTAAGAGACAGAGCTAGAATATGGTTGGACTCTCAACCTAAGGATAGCATGAACTCTTGGGATAAGCTGGTCAAGGCTTTCTTAGCCAAGTTCTTTCCTCCTCAAAAGCTGAGTAAGCTTAGAGTGGACGTTCAGACCTTCAGACAGAAAGAAGGTGAATCCCTCTATGAAGCTTGGGAGAAATACAAAGGACTGACCAAAAAGTATCCTTCTGACATGCTTTTAGAATGGACCATCCTGGATATATTCTATGATGGTCTGTCTGAATTAGCTAAGATGTCATTGGATACTTCTGCAGGTGGATCCATTCACCTAAAGAAAACGCCTGCAGAAGCTCAAGAGCTCATTGACATGGTTGCTAATAACCAGTTCATGTACACTTCTGAAAGGAATCCTGTGAATAATGGGACGCCTATGAAGAAGGGAGTTCTTGAAATTGATACTCTGAATGCTATATTGGCTCAGAATAAAATATTGACTCAGCAAGTCAATATGATTTCTCAGAGTCTGAATGGAATGCAAGCTGCATCCAACAGTACTCAAGAGGCATATTCTGAAGAAGAAGCGTATGATCCTGAAAACCCTGCAATAGCAGAGGTAAATTACTTAGGTGAACCTTATGGAAACACCTATAACTCATCATGGAGAAATCATCCAAATTTCTCATGGAAGGATCAAAAGCCTCAACAAGGCTTTAATAATGGTGGAAGAAATAGGTTTAACAATAGTAAACCTTTTCCATTATCCACTCAGCAACAGACAGAGAACTCTGAACAAAATACCTCTAATTTAGCAAACTTAGTCTCTGATCTATCCAAGGCCACTGTAAGTTTCATGAATGAAACAAGATCCTCCATTAGAAATTTGGAGGCACAAGTGGGCCAGCTGAGTAAAAGGATCACTGAAATCCCTCCTAGTACTCTCCCAAGCAATACAGAAGAAAATCCAAAAGGAGAGTGCAAGGCCATTGAGATGATCACCATGGCCGAACTTGTAAGGGAAGGAGAGGACGTGAATCCTAAGGAGGAAGACCTCCTAGGACGCCCAGTGATCAATAAGGAGCTTTCCTCTGAGGAACCAAAGGAATCTGAGACTCATCTAGAGACCAAAGAGATTCCATTAAACCTCCTTATGCCATTCATGAGCTCTGATGAGTATTCCTCTTCTGAAGAGAATGAGGATGTTACTGAAGAGCAAGCTGCCAAGTTTCTTGGTGCAATCATGAAGCTGAATGCCAAATTATTTGGTATTGAGACTTGGGAAGATGAACCTCCCTTGTTCACCAATGAACTAAGTGATCTGGATCAACTGACATTGCTTCAGAAGAAACAGGATCCTGGAAAGTTCGTAATACCTTGTACCATAGGCAACATGATATTTGAAAAGGCTCTATGTGACCTTGGTTCAGGGATAAACCTCATGCCCCTCTCTGTAATAGAGAAACTGGGAATCTTTGGGGTGCAAGCTGCTAAAATCTCATTAGAGATGGTAGACAATTCAAGAAAGCAGGCTTATGGACAAGTAGAGGACGTGTTAGTAAAGGTTGAAGGCCTTTACATCCCTGCTGATCTCATAGTCTTGGATACAGGGAAGAATGAGGATGAATTCATCATCCTTGGAAGACCCTTCCTAGCCACAGCAAGAGCTGTGATTGATGTTGATAGAGGTGAATTAGTCCTTCAATTGAATGAGGACTCCCTTGTGTTTAAAACTCAAGGACATCCTTCTGTAAACATGGAGAGGAAGCATAAAAAGCTTCTCTCAAAACAGAGTCAACCAGAGCCCCCACAGTCAAACTCTAAGTTTGGTGTTGGGAGGCCACAACCAAACTCTAAGTTTGGTGTTGAACTCCCATATCCAAACTCTAAGTTTGGTGTTGGGAAGTCTCAACAATGCTCTGAACATCTGTGAAGCTCCATGAGAGCCCACTGTCAAGCTATTGACTTTAAAGAAGCGCATGTTGGGAGGCAACCCAACTTTTATTTAATTATATTTTTATCAGTTATATGTCTTTGTAGGTACATGATCATGTGGAGTCACAAAATAAATAAAAAAATTGAAAACAGAATTAAAAACAGCAGAAGAAAAATCACACTCTGGAGGAAGACCTTACTGGCGTTTAAACGCCAGTAAGAAGCATCTGGCTGGCGTTCAATGCCAGAACAGAGCATGGTTCTGGCGCTGAACGCCCAAAATGGGCAGCATCAGGGCGTTTGAACGCCAGAATTGCACCCTGGAGAAGAGCTGGCGCTGAACGCCCAGAACAAGCATGGTTCTGGCGTTCAACGCCAGAAATGGGCAACAAATGGGCGTTCAACGCCCAGAACAAGCACCAATCTGGCGCTGAACGCCCAGAATTGCGTGCAAGGGCATTTTGCATGCCTAATTTGGTGCAAGGTTGTAAATCCTTGAACACCTCAGGATCTGTGGACCCCACAGGATCCCCACCTACCTCCACTCACTTCTTCTCACTCCTCTTTCACACAATCCCATAAACACTCTTCCCCAAAACTCTTCACCAATCACCTCAATCTCTCTTCCCTATCACCACTTCACCACTCACATCCATCCAATCTTCCCCATAAACCTACCTCATAAACTCCACCTACCTTCAAAATTCAAAATCAATTTCCCACCCAACCCCACCCTAAATGGCCGAACCTAACACCCTCTCCCCCCACTATATAAACCCCTCCATTCTTCTTCAAATTCACACAACACACCCCTCTATACCCCTCTTGGCTGAAACACATCTTCCCCCTCTCCTCCATAATTTCTTCTTCTTCTTCATCTCTTCTTTCTTCTCTTGCTCGAGGGCGAGCAATATTTTAAGTTTGGTGTGGTAAAAGCATAAGCTTTTTGTTTTTCCATTACCATTGATGGCACCTAAGACTGGAGAATCCTCTAGAAAAGGGAAAGGAAAGACAAAAGCTTCCACCTCCGAGTCATGGGAGATGGAAAGATTCATCTCCAAAGCTCATCAAGACCACTTCTATGATGTTGTGGCCAAGAAGAAGGTGATCCCCGAGGTCCCTTTCAAGCTCAAGAAGGATGAGTATCCGGAGATCCGACATAAAATCCAAAGAAGAGGTTGGGAAGTTCTAACAAACCCCATCCAACAAGTCGGCATCCTAATGGTTCAAGAGTTCTATGTCAATGCATGGATCACTAGGAACCATGATCAAAGTAAGAACCCAAACCCAAAGAATTATCTCACTATGGTTCGGGAAAAATACTTAGATTTTAGTCCGAAAAATGTGAGGTTGGCGTTTAACTTGCCTATGATGCAAGGAGATGCACACCCCTACACTAGAAGGGTCAACTTTAATCAAAGGTTGGACCAAGTCCTCATGGACATATATGTGGAAGGAGCTCAATGGAAGATTGACTCCAAAGGCAAGCCGGTTCAACTAAGAAGACTGGACCTCAAGCCTGTGGCTAGAGGATGGTTGGAGTTCATCCAACGCTCCATCATCCCCACTAGCAACCGATCTGAAGTTACTGTGGATCGGGCCATCATGATTCATAGCATCATGATTGGAGAGGAAGTAGAAGTTCATGAAGTCATCTCCCTTGAACTCTACAAAATAGCCGAAAAGCCCTTTCCTGGGGCAAGGCTAGCTTTTCCTCATCTTATCTGCCATCTATGTTACTCAGCTGGAGCTTCCATAGAAGAAGACATTTCCATTGGGGAAGAGAAACCCATCACTAAGAAAAGGATGGAGCAAGCAAGAGAGCCCATTCATGGATCTCAAGAGATGCATGAAGCTCATCACCATGAGATCCCGGAGATGCCTCAATTGCATTTGCCTCCACAAAACTATTGGGAGCAAATCAACACCTCCCTAGGAAAATTAAGTTCCAACATGGGACAATTAAGGGTGGAACATCAAGAGCACTCCATCATCCTTCATGAAATAAGAGAAGATCAAAAAGCAATGAGGGAGGAGCAACAAAGACAAGGAAGAGACATAGAAGAGCTCAAGGACATCATTGGTTTCTCAAGGAGAAAACGTCACCATCACTAAGGTGGACTCATTCCTTGTTCTTGCATTCTCTGTTTTTCGTTTTCTCTATGTTAAGTGCTTATCCATGTTTGTGTCTTCATTACATGATCATTAGTATTTAGTAACTTTGTCTTAAAGTTATGAATGTCCTATGAATCCATCACCTTTCTTAAATGAAAAATGTTTTAATTCAAAAGAACAAGAAGTACATGAGTTTCGAATTTATCCTTGAACTTAGTTTAATTATATTGATGTGGTGACAATACTTTTTGTTTTCTGAATGAATGCTTAAACAGTGCATATGTCTTTTGAAGTTGTTGTTTAAGAATGTTAAATATGTTGGCTCTTGAAGGAATGATGATAAGGAGACATGTTATTTGATAATCTGAAAAATCATAAAAATGATTCTTGAAGCAAGAAAAAGCAGCACAGAACAAAGCTTGCAGAAAAAAAAAGAGAAAAAAATATAGGCGAAAAAAAAAAGAAAAAGCAAGCAGAAAAAGCCAAAAGCTCTTAAAACCAAGAGGTAAGAGCAAAAAGCCAATAACCCTTAAAATCAAAAGGCAAAGGTAAATAAAAAGGATCCCAAGGCTTTGAGCATCAGTGGATAGGAGGGCCTAAAGGAATAAAATCCTGGCCTAAGCGGCTAAACCAAGTTGTCCCTAACCATGTGCTTGTGGCGTGAAGGTGTCAAGTGAAAACTTGAGACTGAGCGGTTAAAGTCAAGGTCTAAAGCAAAAGAAGAGTGTGCTTAAGAACCCTGGACACCTCTAATTGGGGACTTTAGCAAAGCTGAGTCACAATCTGAAAAGGTTCACCCAATTATGTGTCTGTGGCATTTATGTATCCGGTGGTAATACTGGAAAACAAAGTGCTTAGGGCCACGGCCAAGACTCATAAAATAGCTGTGTTCAAGAATCATCATACTGAACTAGGAGAATCAATAACACTATCTGAACTCTGAGTTCCTATAGAAGCCAATCATTCTGAACTTCAATGGATAAAGTGAGATGCCAAAACTATTCAAGAGGAAAAAAGCTACAAGTCCCGCTCATTTAATTGGAGCTATGTTTCATTGATAGTTTGGAATTTATAGTATATTCTCTTCTTTTTATCCTATTTGATTTTCAGTTGCTTGGGGACAAGCAACAATTTAAGTTTGGTGTTGTGATGAGCGGATAATTTATACGCTTTTTGGCATTGTTTTTAGTATATTTTTAGTAGAATCTAGTTACTTTTAGGGATGTTTTCATTAGTTTTTATGTTAAATTCACATTTCTGGACTTTACTATGAGTTTGTGTGTTTTTCTGTGATTTCAAGTATTTTCTGGCTGAAATTGAGGGACTTGAGCAAAAATCAGATTCAGAGGTTGAAGAAGGACTGCTGATGCTGTTGGATTCTGACCTCCCTGTACTCAAAGTGGATTTTCTGAAGCTACAGAACTCAAAATGGCGCTCTTTCAATTGCGTTAGAAAGTAGACATCCAGGGCTTTCCAGCAATGATTAATAGTCCATACTTTGACCGAGTTTAGACGACGTAAAAGGGCATTGAATGCCAGTTCTACGCTGCTGTCTGGAGTTAAACGCCAGAAACAAGTCACAAATCAGAGTTGAACGCCAGAAGTACGTTACAACCTGGCGTTCAACTCCAGAAAGAGCCTCTGCACGTGTAACATTCAAGCTCAGCACAAGCACACACCAGGTGGGGCCCGAAAGTGGATTTATACATCAATTACTTACTTCTGTAAACCCTAGTAGCTAGTTTATTATAAATAGGACTTTTTACTATTGTATTAGACATCTTGGAACATCTTATGATCTTCGGATCATCTTTGATCACGTTTTGGGGGCTGGCCATTCGGCCATGCCTAAACCTTTCACTTATGTATTTTCAACGCTAGAGTTTCTACACTCCATAGATTAAGGTGTGGAGCTCTGCTGTTCCTCAAAGATTAATGCAAAGTACTACTGTTTTTCTATTCAATTCAACCTATTCCGCTTCTAAGATATTTATTCGCACTTCAACCTGAATGTGATGAACGTGACAATCATCATCATTCCCTATGAACGCGTGCCTGACAACCACTTCCGTTCTACTTTAGATTGAATGAGTATCTCTTGGATCTCTTAATCAGAATCTTCGTGGTGTAAGCTAGATTGATGGCGGCATTCATGAGATTCCGGAAAGTCTAAACCTTGTCTGTGGTATTCCGAGTAGGATTCAGGGATTGAATGACTGTGACGAGCTTCAAACTCGCGAGTGCTGGGCGTAGTGACAGACGCAAAAGGAGGGTGAATCCTATTCCAGTATGATCGAGAACCTAAGATGATTAGCCGTGCTGTGACAGAGCATTTGGAACATTTTCACAAGAGGATGGGATGTAGCCTTTGACAACGGTGATGCCCTTACATAAAGCCAGCCATGGAAAGGAGTAAGATTGATTGGATGAAGACAGCAGGAAAGCAGAGGTTCAGAGGAACGATTGCATCTCTATACGCTTATCTGAAATTCTAACCAATGAATTACATAAGTATTTCTATCCTTATTTTCTATCTATTATTTATTTTCGAAAACTCCATAACTATTTTATATCCGCCTGACTGAGATTTACAAGGTGACCATAGCTTGCTTCATACCAACAATCTCCGTGGGATCGACCCTTACTCACGTAAGGTTTATTACTTGGACGACCCAGTGCACTTGTTGGTTAGTTGTATCGAAGTTGTGAATGAAAAACGATTTACTAAGATGTGCGTACAGAGTTTCTGGCGTCGTTGCCTGAGATCACAATTTCGTGCACCAGTGGGGATCCTGTGGGGTCCACAGATCCAGTGGGGTCAAGGATTTAGCATCCCTGCTCCAATTAGGCGTACAAAATGCCCTTACTGTGCAATCCTGGCGTTTAACGCCAGACTGCTGCCTGTTTCTGGCGTTAAACGCCCAAATGTAGCCTGTTTCTGTCGTTTAACGCCAGACTGATGCTTGTTTCTGGCGTTAAACGCCAGACAGATGCTTGTTTCTGGCGTTTAAATGCCAGAATGATCTTCCTCCAGGGTGTGCTATTTTTCATGCTGTTTTTCATTCTGTTTTTTATTTTCCATTTTTTTTGTGACTTCACATGATCATCAACCTAAAGAAAACATAAAATAGCCATGGAAAATAAATAGATATAATTAAATAACATTAGGTTGCCTCCCAACAAGCGCTTCTTTAATGTCAATAGCTTGACAGTGGGCTCTCATGGAGCCTCACAGATAATCAGAGCAAGGTTGGGACCTCCCAACACCAAACTTAGAGTTTGAATGTGGGGGTTCAACACCAAACTTAGAGTTTGGTTGTGGCTTCCCAACACCAAACTTAGAGTTTGACTATGGGGGATTTGGTTGACTCTGCAGTGAGAGAAGCTTTTCATGCTTCTTCTCCATGGTTACAGAAGGAGAACCTTGTGTCTTATAGTTTGCAATGTCTGCAAACCACAAAGCTTCCTAAATAGCAAACAATTGCTCATCCGGAAAGGTTTCAGAGATCTCAGTAGGAGGGAGGGATGCTCCTGCAACTGGTTCTATCCGGGACAGGTGATCAGCTACTTAATTCTCTGTTTCTTTTCTGTCTCTTATTTCTATATCAAACTCTTGCAGAAGCAACACCCATCTTATGAGCCTGGGCTTTGAATCCTGCTTTGTGAGTAGATATTTAAGAGCAGCATGGTTAGTATACACAATCACTTTTGATCCTACTAAGTAGGATCTAAACTTGTCAATGGCATAAACCACTGCAAGTAATTCTTTTTCTGTGGTTGTGTAATTTTTCTGGGCATCATTTAAAACACTGCTAGCATAATAAATGACATGCAAAAGCTTATTATGCCTCTGTCCCAATACTGCACCAATGGTATGGTCACTGGCATCACACATTAGTTCGAAGGGTAATGTCCAGTCTGGTACAGAAATAACTAGTGCTGTGACCAGCTTAGCTTTCAGGGTCTCAAAAGGCATCCTTCTGTAGGCAAACACTCCAGAAGGACATGTGAATGCTGTTTTCTCTTGGTCCTGAGGATCTACTGCAATTTGGTTGTAACCTGAATAGCCATCCAAAAAGCAGTAATATTCATGACCTGCTAGTCTCTCTAGCATCTGGTCTATGAATGGTAAAGGAAAATGATCCTTCCTGGTGGCTGTATTGAGCCTTCTATAGTCAATACACATACGCCACCCTGTAACTGTTCTTGTAAGAACCAGTTCATTTTTTTCATTATGAACCACTGTCATTCCTCCCTTCTTAGGGACAACATGGACAGGGCTCACCCAGGGGCTATCAGAAATAGGATAGATAATCCCAGCCTCTAGTAACTTAGTGACCTCTTTCTGCACCACCTCCTTCATGGCGGGATTTAGCCGCCTCTGTCGTTGAACCACTGGCTTAGCATCATCCTCCAATAGGATCTTGTGCATGCATCTGGCTGGGCTAATGCCCTTAAGATCACTTATGCACCACCCAAGAGCTGTCTTGTGTGTCCTTAGCACCTGAATTAGTGCTTTCTCTTCCTGTGGCCCTAAAGCAGAGCTTATGATTACAGGAAAAGTGTCATCTTCTCCCAGAAATGCATATTTCAGGAATGGTGGTAGTGGTTTGAGCTTGGGTTTAGGAGGTTTCTCCTCTTCTTGAGGAGTTTTCAGAGGTTCTTTTATTTCCTCTGGTTCCTCCAGATCAGGCTGAACATCTTTAAAAATGTCCTCTAGCTCTGATTCGAGACTCTCAGTCATATGGACCTCTTCCACCAGGGAGTCAATAATATCAACGCCCAGGCAGTCGTCTGTTGTGTCTGGATGTTGCATAGCTTTGACAACATTCAACTTAAACTCATCTTCATTGACTCTCAGGGTTATCTCCCCTTTTTGGACGTCAATGAAGGTTCGTCCAGTTGCTAGGAATGGTCTTCCTAGAATGAGAGTTGCACTCTTGTGCTCCTCCATTTCCAGCATTACAAAGTCAGTAGGGAAGGCAAATGGCCCAACCTTGACAATCATGTCCTCAATTATGCCTGATGGGTATTTAATGGAGCCATCAGCAAGTTGAAGACAGATCCAGGTTGGTTTGACCTCTTCAGTCAAGACAAGCTTTCTGATAGTGGATGCAGGGATTAGGTTGATGCTTACCCCAATATCACATAGAGCTATCTTGGTGCAGTTACCCTCTAATATGCATGGTATCATAAAGCTCCCGGGATCTTTAAGCTTTTCTGAGAAGCTTTTCAGAATGACTGCACTGCATTCTTCAGTGAGGAGAACTCTTTCAGTTTCTCTCCAATCCTTCTTATGACTCAAGATATCTTTCATGAACTTGGCATAAGAGGGTATTTGCTCAAGTGCCTCTTGATGAGCGGATAATTTATACGCTTTTTGACATTGTTTTTAGTATGTTTTTAGTAGGATCTAGTTACTTTTAGGGATGTTTTTAATAGATTTTGTGTTAAATTTACATTTCTGGACTTTACTATGAGTTTGTGTGTTTTTCTGTGATTTCAGGTATTTTCTGGCTGAAATTGAGGGACTTGAGCAGAAATCAGATTCAGAGGTTGAAAAAGGACTGCTGATGCTGTTGGATTCTGACCTCCCTGCACTCAAAGTGGATTTTCTGGAGCTACAGAACTCGAAATGGCGCGCTTCCAATTGCGTTGGAAAGTAGACATCCAGGGCTTTCCAGCAATATATAATAGTCCATACTTTGGCCAAGAATGGACGACGTAAACTGGCGTTCAACGCCAGCTTTCTAACCAAATCTGGCGTCCAGCGCCAGAAAAGGATCCAAAACCAGAGTTGAACGCCCAAACTGGCACAAAAACTGGCGTTCAACTCCACAATTGGCCTCTGCACGTGCAACACTTAAGCTCAGCCCAAACACACACCAAGTGGGCCCCGGAAGTGGATTTATACATCAAATACTTACTCATGTAAACCCTAGTAGCTAGTTTATTATAAATAGGACCTCTTACTATTGTATTAGGCATCTTTGGATTACCTTATGATCCTTTGATCACGTTTTGGGGGCTGGCCATCTCGGCCATGCCTGGACCTTTCACTTATGTATTTTTAACGGTAGAGTTTCTACACTCCATAGATTAAGGTGTGGAGCTCTGCTGTTCCTCAAAGATTAATGCAAGTACTACTGTTTTCTATTCAATTCATCTTATTTCGCTTCTAAGATATCCATTCGCACCCAAGAACGTGATGAAGGTGATGATTATGTGTGACGCTCATCACCATCTCCCCTATGAACACGTGCCTGACAAACACTTCCGTTCTACATGAAATAAGCTAGAATGAATATCTCTTAGATCTCTTAACCGGAATCTTCATGGCGTAAGCTAGAATGATGGCGGCATTCAAGAGAATCCGGAAGGTCTAAACCTTGTCTGTGGTATTCTGAGTAGGATTCGATGAATGAATGATTGTGACGAGCTCCTAACTCGCGATTGCAGGGCGTTAGTGACAGACGCAAAAGGATAGTAAATCCTATTCCAGCATGATCGAGAACCGACAGATGAATAGCCGTGCCGTGACAGGGTGCGTGAGCATATTATTCACTGAGAGGATAAGATGAAGCCATTGGCAAGGGTGATGCCTCCAGACGATTAGCCGTGCCGTGACAGAGCACTGGATCATTTTCCCGAGAGATGACCGAAAGTAGCCATTGACAGTGGTGATGTATCACATAAAGCTAGCCATGGAAAGGAGTGAGACTGATTGGATGAAGATAGTAGGAAAGCAGAGGTTCAGAGGAAAGAAAAGCATCTCCATTCGCTTATCTGAAATTCCTACCAATGATTTACATAAGTATCTCTATCCCTATTTTATTGTATAATATTCGAAAACACCATTATCACTTTATATCTGCCTGACTGAGATTTACAAGGTGACCATAGCTTGCTTCATACCAACAATCTCCGTGGGATTCGACCCTTACTCACGTAAGGTATTACTTGGACGACCCAGTGCACTTGCTGGTTAGTTGTATCGAAGTTGTGACAAATTATGAATGTGACATCACAATTTCGTGCACCAAGTTTTTGGCGCCGTTGCCGGGGATTGTTCGAGTTTGGACAACTGACGGTTCATCTTGTTGCTCAGATTAGGTAATTTTCTTTTTGTTTTCTTTTCAAAAATTTTTCAAAAATATTTCAAAATTTTCTCACTTGTTTTCGAAAAAAAAAATGTTTTCAAAAATATTATTTTTCTTCAAAATTTTTAAGAATGAATTCTAGTGTTTCATGAAGCATGTTGAAGCCTATCTGGCTGTAAAGCCATACCCAAACTACTTTGGGATTGGCATTCAACTAATCACTCCAGTCCATGTAATTATATGCTAAAGCTTAGCTAGCTATTAAGCCATGTCTGACCCTTTGATTGGAGCTTTAAGACTAACATGGCGAGATTCCTGGAATTCATATTAAAAATTTTGAAATCCTTATTTTTGTTTTTCAAATAATTTTCGAAAAAAAAATACAAAAAAAAATTAGAAAATCATAAAAATCAAAAACATTTTGTGTTTCTTGTTTGAGTCTTGAGTCATGTTATAAGTTTGGTGTCAAATGCATGTGCATCTTGCATTTTTTGAAAATTTCATGCATTCATAGTGTTCTTCATGATCTTCAAGTTGTTCTTTGTCAGTCTTCTTGTTTGATCTTGATGTTTTCCTTGTTTTGTGTCTTTTCTTGTTTTACATGTACATTTTTTATTTATTAGAGTCTAAACATGAAAGATTTCTAAGTTTGGTGTCTTGCATGTTTTCTTTGCATTAAAAAATCTTTTCAAAAATATGTTCTTGATGTTCATCATGATATTCACGGTGTTCTTGGTGTTCATCTTGACATTCATAGCATTCTTGCACACATTCATAGTTTTGATCTAAAATTGCCATGCATTGCATTATTTTTCTTGTTTTTCTCTCTCATCATAAAAATTCAAAAATAAAAAAAAATATCTTTCCCTTTTTCTCTCATCAAATTCGAAAATTTGGATTGACTTTTTCAAAAATTTTTAAAATCAAGTTGTTTCTTATGAGTCAAATCAAATTTTCAATTTGAAAATCTTATCTTTTTCAAAATCTTTTTCAAAAAAAATCAAATCTTTTTCAAAATTATTAGTTATTTCCGAAAATTCCAAAAATATTTTTCAAAAATCTTTTTCTTATTTTTATATAAAATTTTCGAAAATAACTAATCAATTAATATTTTGATTCAAAAATTTCAAGTTTGTTACTTGCTTGTTAAGAAAGATTCAAACTTTGAGTTCTAGAATCATATCTTGTGATTTCTTGTGAATCAAGTCATTAATTGTGATTTTAAAAATCAAATCTTTTTCAAAAACTAATTTCTATCATATCTTTTCAAAAATATCTTCTTATCTTATCTTTTTCAAAAATATCTTTTCAAAATATCTTTTCAAAATATCTTTTCTAACTTCCTAACTTCTTATCTTTTCAAAATTGGTTTTCAAAATTTGTTTCAACTAACTAACTAACTTTTTGTTTGTTTCTTAACTTTTTCAAAACCACCTAACTAATTCTCTCTTTCTAATTTTCGAAAATATATTCCCTCTTTTTCAAAATTTCTTTTTAATTAACTAATTATTTTTAATTTTTATTTTTTATTTCAAAAAAATTTTCGAAAAAAAATACTAAACATTTTTCAAAAACTATTTTCAAAAATCACTAACTCTTTTTCAAAATAATTTTCGAAAAATTTCCCTCCCCCATCTTACTCTATTTATTCATTCATATCCTAACATCTCATCTCACATCTCTAGCCTCCTCACAATTGTGTTTCTTCCATTATATTACATTCTTTGTCTCCCCCTCTTCTTCTACTCACACAGGGATCCCTATACTATGGAATAAAGGATCTCTATTATTGTTATTATTTTTCTGTGCATTCTTCTTTGTCATATGAGCAGGAGCAAGGATAAGAACATTCTTGTGGAAGCAGATCCAGAACCTGAAAGGACTCTGAAGAGAAAATTAAGAGAAGCTAAAATACAACAATCCAGAGATAACCTTTCAGAAATTTTCGAACAGGCAGAGGAGATGGCAGCCGAAAATAATAATAATGTAAGGAAGATGCTTGGTGACTTTACTGCACCTAATTCCAATTTACATAGAAGAAGCATCTCCATTCCTGCCATTGGAGCAAACAACTTTGAGCTGAAACCTCAATTAGTTTCTCTGATGCAGCAGAACTGCAAGTTTCATGGACTTCCATCCGAAGATCCTTTTCAGTTCTTAACTGAATTCTTGTAGATATGTGATACTGTTAAGACTAATGGAGTAGATCCTGAAGTCTACAGATTCATGCTTTTCCCTTTTGCTGTAAGAGACAGAGCTAGATTATGGTTGGATTCTCAACCCAAAGACAGCCTGAACTCTTGGGATAAGCTAGTCACGGCTTTCTTAGCCAAGTACTTTCCTCCTCAAAAGCTGAGCAAGCTTAGAGCTGATGTTCAAACCTTCAGACAGAAAGAAGGTGAATCTCTCTATGAAGCTTGGGAAAGATACAAACAGTTGACCAAAAAGTGTCCTTCTGACATGCTTTCAGAATGGACCATCCTGGATATATTCTATGATGGTCTGTCTGAGTTATCTAAGATGTCATTGGATACTTCTGCAGGTGGATCCATTCACCTAAAGAAAATGCCTGCAGAAGCTCAAGAACTCATTGACATGGTCGCTAATAACCAGTTCATGTACACTTCTGAAAGGAATCCTGTGAGTAATGGGACGCCTATGAAGAAGGGAGTTCTTGAGGTTGATACTCTGAATGCCATATTGGCTCAGAATAAAATATTGACTCAGCAAGTCAATATGATCTCTCAGAGTCTGCATGGAATGCAAGCTGCATCCAACAGTACTCAAGAGGCATCTTCTGAAGAAGAAGCTTACGATCCTGAAAACCCTGCAATAGCAGAGGTAAATTATTTAGGTGAACCTTATGGAAACACCTATAACTCATCATGGAGAAATCATCCAAATTTCTCATGGAAGGATCAAAAGCCTCAACAAGGCTTTAATAATGGTGGAAGAAACAGGTTTAGCAATAGCAAACCTTTTCCATCATCCACTCAGCAACAGACAGAGAACTCTGAACAAAATGCTTCTAATTTAGCAAATCTAGTCTCTGATCTATCTAAGGCCACTATATGTTTCATGAATGAAACAAGGTCTTCCATTAGAAATCTGGAAGCACATGTGGGCCAGCTGAGTAAAAGGATTACTGAAATCCCTCCTAGTACTCTCCCAAGCAATACAGAAGAGAATCCAAAAGGAGAGTGCAAGGCCATTGACATAAGCATCATGGCCGAACCTGTGAGGAGAGGAGAGGACGTGAATCCCAAGGAGGAAGACCTCCTGGGACGTCCAGTGGTCAATAAGGAGCTTCCCTCTGAGGAACCAAAGGACTCTGGGGCCCATCTAGAGACCATAGAGATCCCATTGAACCTCCTTATGCCCTTCATGAGCTCTGATGAGTATTCCTCTTCTGAAGAGAATGAGGATGTTACTGAAGAGAAAACTGCCAAGTTTCTTGGTGCAATCATGAAGCTAAATGCCAAATTATTTGGCATTGATACTTGGGAAGTTGAACCTCCCTTGTTCATCAATGAACTAAGTGATCTGGATCAACTGACATTGCCTTAGAAGAGACAGGATCCTGGAAAGTTCATAATACCCTGTACCATAGGCACCATGATCTTTAAGGCTCTGTGTGACCTTGGTTCAGGAATAAACCTCATGCCCCTCTCTGTAATAGAGAAACTGAGAATCTATGGGGTGCAAGCTGCTAAAATCTCATTAGAGATGGCAGACAGCTCAAGAAAACAGGCTTATGGACAAGTAGAGGACGTGTTAGTAAAGGTTGAAGGCCTTTACATCCCTGCTGATTTCATAGTCCTGGATACTGGAAAGGAAGAGGATGAATCCATCATCCTAGGAAGACCTTTCCTGGCCACAGCAAGAGCTGTGATTGATGTTGACAGAGGTGAAATATTCCTTCAATGGAATGAGAATTCCCTTGTGTTTAAAACTCAAGGATCTCCCTCTGCAACCATGGAGAGGAAGCAGAAAAAGCTTCTCTCCAAGCAGAGTCAACCAGAGCCCCCACAGTCAAACTCCAAGTTTGGTGTTGGGAGGCCACAACCAAACTCTAAGTTTGGTGTTGAACTCCCATATCCAAACTCTAAGTTTGGTGTTGGAGAGTCTCAACAAAGCTCTGCACATCTGTGAGGCTCCATGAGAGCCCACTGTCAAGCTATTGACATTAAAGAAGCGCTTGTTGGGAGGCAACCCAATGTTTATTTATCTAACTATATTTTTCTTAGTTATGTGTCTTTATAGGTTCATGATCATGAGGAGTCACAAAATAAATATAAAAATTGAAAACGGAATCAAAAACAGCAGAAGAAAAATCACACCCTGGAGGAGCATCTGTCTGGCGTTCAAACGCCAGAACAGAGCATAGTTCTGGCGCTGAACGCCCAGAATGGGAGCATCCTGGCGCTGAACACCCAGAACAAGCATGGTTCTGGCGTTCAACGCCAGAAATGGCAGCAAAGGGGCGTTGAACGCCCAAAATGGGCACCAACCTGGTGCTGAACGCCCAGAGTTGTGTGCAAGGGCATTTTACATGCCTAAATTGGTGCAGGGATGTAAATGCCTTGACACCTCAGGATCTGTGGACCCCACAGGATCATCTCAGGATCTGTGGACCCCACAGGATCCCCACCTACCTCATCATCTCTCTTTCCATTCATGATCATCCCTTCTTTTTTTTGCATTTACCACTCACATCCATACACCCACTACCTTCAAAAATTCAACATCTCTCTCCCACCCAATCCCACCCATATGGCCGAATACACACTCCCATCCATCTCCTCCATATCTTCTTCTTATTCTTCTATTCTTTCTTCTTTTGCTCGAGGGCGAGCAACATTCTAAGTTTGGTGTGGTAAAAGCATAGCTTTTTTGTTTTTTCCATAACCATTGATGGTACCTAAGGCCAGAGAAACCTCTAGAAAGAGGAAAGGGAAGACAAAAGCTTCCATCAAGGGTCTATAGCTCAGTGGTAGAACATTTGACTGCAAATCAAGAGATCCCTGAGATACCTCAAGGGATACATTTTCTTCCACACAATTATTGGAAGCAACTAAGGGTGGAACATCAAGAGCACTCCATCATCCTTCATGAAATCAGAGAAGATCTAAAAGCACTGAAGGAGGAGCAACAAAGGCAAGGAAGAGACATAGAAGAGCTCAAGGACATCATTGATTCCTCAAGAAGGAAATGCCACCATCACTAAGGTGGATTCATTCCTTGTTCTTAATTCTTCTACTTTTCGTTTTCTATGTTATGTGCTTATCTATGTTTGTGTCTTCATTACATGATCATTAGTAGTTAGTAAATTTGTCTTAAAGTTATAAATGAAGTACATGAGTTTCGAATTTATCCTTGAACTTAGTTTAATTATATTGATGTGGTGACAATGCTTCTTGTTTTCTGAATGTATGCTTGAACAGTGCATATGTCTTTTGAAGTTGTTGTTTAAGAATGTTAAATATGTTGGCTCTTGAAAGAATGATGACTAGGAGACATGTTATTTGATAATCTGAAAAATCATAAAAATGATTCTTGAAGCAAGAAAAAGCAGCAAAGAACAAAGCTTGCAGAAAAAAAATTAGGCGGAAAAAAAATAGAAAGAAAAAGAAAAAGCAAGCAGAAAAAGCCAAAGCTCTTAAAACCAAGAGGCAAGAGCAAAAAGCCAATAACCCTTAAAACCAAAAGGCAAGGGCAATTAAAAAGGACCCCAAGGCTTTGAGCATCAGTGGATAGGAGGGCCTAAAGGAATAAAATCCTGGTCTAAGCGGCTAAACCAAGCTGTCCCTAACCATGTGCTTGTGGCGTGTAGGTGTCAAGTGAAAACTTGAGACTGAGCGGTTAAAGTCAAGGTCCAAAGCAAAAAAAAAGAGTGTGCTTAAGAACCCTGGACACCTCTAATTGGGGACTTTAGCAAAGCTGAGTCACAATCTGAAAAGGTTCACCCAATTATGCGTCTGTGGCATTTATGTATCCGGTGGTAATACTGGAAAACAAAATGCTTAGGGTCACGGCCAAGACTCATAAAGAAGCTGTGTTCAAGAATCATCATACTGAACTAAGAAAGTCAATAACACTATTCGAAATCTGAAGTTCCTATAGATGCCAATCATTCTGAACCTCAATGGATAAAGTGAGATGCCAAAACTATTCAAGAGGCAAAAAGTTATAAGTCCCGCTCATATGATTGAAGCTCTGTTTCATTGATAGTTTGGAATTTATAGTATATTCTATTCTTTTTATCCTATTTTGATTTTCAGTTGCTTGGGGACAAGCAACAATTTAAGTTTGGTGTTGTGATGAGCGGATAATTTATACGCTTTTTGACATTGTTTTTAGTATGTTTTTAGTAGGATCTAGTTACTTTTAGGGATGTTTTTAATAGATTTTGTGTTAAATTTACATTTCTGGACTTTACTATGAGTTTGTGTGTTTTTCTATGATTTCAGGTATTTTCTGGCTGAAATTGAGGGACTTGAGCAGAAATCAGATTCAGAGGTTGAAAAAGGACTGCTGATGCTGTTGGATTCTGACCTCCCTGCACTCAAAGTGGATTTTCTGGAGCTACAGAACTCGAAATGGCGCGCTTCCAATTGCGTTGAAAAGTAGACATCCCAGGCTTTCCAGCAATATATAATAGTCCATACTTTGGCCAAGAATGGACGACGTAAACTGGCGTTCAACGCCAGCTTTCTACCCAAATCTGGCGTCCAGCGCCAGAAAAGGATCCAAAACCAGAGTTGAACGCCCAAACTGGCACAAAAACTGGCGTTCAACTCCACAATTGGCCTCTGCACGTGCAACACTTAAGCTCAGCCCAAACACACACCAAGTGGGCCCCGGAAGTGGATTTATACATCAAATACTTACTCATGTAAACCCTAGTAGCTAGTTTATTATAAATAGGACCTCTTACTATTGTATTAGGCATCTTTGGATTACCTTATGATCCTTTGATCACGTTTTGGGGGCTGGCCATCTCGGCCATGCCTGGACCTTTCACTTATGTATTTTTAACGGTAGAGTTTCTACACTCCATAGATTAAGGTGTGGAGCTCTGCTGTTCCTCAAAGATTAATGCAAGTACTACTGTTTTCTATTCAATTCATCTTATTTCGCTTCTAAGATATCCATTCGCACCCAAGAACGTGATGAAGGTGATGATTATGTGTGACGCTCATCACCATCTCCCCTATGAACACGTGCCTGACAAACACTTCCGTTCTACATGAAATAAGCTAGAATGAATATCTCTTAGATCTCTTAACCGGAATCTTCGTGGCGTAAGCTAGAATGATGGCGGCATTCAAGAGAATCCGGAAGGTCTAAACCTTGTCTGTGGTATTCTGAGTAGGATTCGATGAATGAATGACTGTGACGAGCTCCTAACTCGCGATTGCAGGGCGTTAGTGACAGACGCAAAAGGATAGTAAATCCTATTCCAGCATGATCGAGAACCGACAGATGAATAGCCGTGCCGTGACAGGGTGCGTGAGCATATTATTCACTGAGAGGATAAGATGAAGCCATTGGCAAGGGTGATGCCTCCAGACGATTAGCCGTGCCGTGACAGGGCACTGGATCTTTTTCCCGAGAGATGACCGAAAGTAGCCATTGACAGTGGTGATGTATCACATAAAGCCAGCCATGGAAAGGAGTGAGACTGATTGGATGAAGATAGCAGGAAAGCAGAGGTTCAGAGGAAAGAAAAGCATCTCCATTCGCTTATCTGAAATTCCTACCAATGATTTACATAAGTATCTCTATCCCTATTTTATTATATAATATTCGAAAACACCATTATCACTTTATATCTGCCTGACTGAGATTTACAAGGTGACCATAGCTTGCTTCATACCAACAATCTCCGTGGGATTCGACCCTTACTCACGTAAGGTATTACTTGGACGACCCAGTGCACTTGCTGGTTAGTTGTATCGAAGTTGTGACAAATTATGAATGTGACATCACAATTTCGTGCACCACCTCTGCAAACGGAATCTTTATTTCAAGAGTCCTGAGATAGTCTGGAAAGCGGGCAAATTGCTTATCCTGCTCCTCTTTGTGGAGTTTTTGAGGCTAAGGCATCTTGGCTTTGTATTCCTCAACCTTAGTTGCTGCAGGTTTATTTCCTACAGAGGTAGGTTGAGAAGCCTTCTTGAGGGATTTATTATCAGCACTTGCAGGTGTCTGATCCCTCACTGGCATTTGAAAGCCAGGGTTGGAAGCTGGAGTGGCGTTAGACGCCAACTCCTCATCTGTTCCTGGCGTCTGAACGCCAGAACTGTGCTTCCTTTGGGCGTTCAACGCCAGTTCCTTGCTTGTTTCTGGCGTTGAACGCCAGTCCTGAGCATGGTTTGGGCGTTCAGCGCCAGTCTTCCACCCAATTTCTGGCGTTTTAGCGCCAGAATTATTTTTCCCCGGGCTCTTACTGTCCTCAAATGGAATTTGGATAGTTTGCTCATTTCTTGGCTTCCTGCTGCCTTGAGGTGGGATATTTAATGTTTTCCCACTTCTTAATTGAACTGCTTGGCATTCTTCTGTTATTTGTTTTGACAGCTGCTGCTTTGTTTGCTTTAATTGTTCTTCCATATTTATATTAGCCATCCTTGTCTCTTGTAGTCTCTTTTTGAATTCGGCTAACTGTTTTGTTAGAAAATCCAATTGCTGATTGAATTCAGTAGCTTGTTCAGCAGGACTGAGTTCAGTAGTCACTGTTTTAGCCTCTTCTTTCATGGAAGGTTCGCTGCTTAAGTACAGATGCTGATTTCTGGCAACTGTATCAATGAGCTCTTGAGCTTCTTCAATTGTCTTCCTCATGTGGATAGATCCACCAGCTGAGTAATCTAGAGACATCTGAGCTCTTTCTGTAAGCCCATAATAGAAGATGTTTAGCTGAACCCACTCTGAAAATATCTCAGAGGGGCATTTTATTAGCATCTCTCTGTATCTCTCCCAGGCATCATAAAGAGATTCATTATCTCCTTGTTTAAAGCCTTGGATGTCCAGCCTTAGCTATGTCATCCGTTTTGGAGGAAAGTATTGATTCAGGAATTTTTCTGTCAGTTGTTTCCATGTCTTTATGCTAGCCTTAGGTTGGTTATTTAACCACCTCTTAGCTTGGTCTTTTACAGCAAATGGAAACAGTAATAATCTGTAGACATCCTGATCTACTTCCTTATCATGTACTGTATCAGCAATTTGTAAAAACTGTGCCAGAAACTCCGTAGGTTCTTCCTGTGGAAGACCAGAATACTGGTAACTTTGCTGCACCATGATAATGAGCTGAGGATTAAACTCAAAGCTACTAACTCCAATGGAGGGTATACTGATACTACTCCTATATGAAGTAGTGGTGGGGTTAGCATATGACCCCAGAGTCCTTCTGGACTGTTCATTTCCACTTAGATCCATGATGGAGAAAGGGAGATGATGTAAAATAGAGAAAAAATATTTATTTATTTATTTCAAAAATAAAATAAATTAAAATAAAATAAATAAAAATGGGTGAAGATTTTCAAAAAATGGAGAGAGAGAAAGAAGAAAAAAAATGGTTAGGAAGTTTTGAAAAAGATATGATTTGTAAAAGATAAATATGATAGGAAAAAGATGTAATAAAAAATATAAAAGATATTTGAAAAAGATAAATTTGTTTTGAAAAAGATATTGTGAAGATTTGAAAAAGATATTTATGAGTTGAAAAGATTTTAAGGAAAAGATATAGATTTGTTTTGAAAAAGATATAATATTTTTTTTTTAATCTTAAAAGGATAAGATTTGAAAAATTTTGAAATTGAAATCTGAATTTTTAAAAAAAAAATCGAAAATATGGCTTAAAAATAGTTAGAAAAGATATTTTTTTTTTTAATTTTGAATTTTATGATGAAAGAGAAAAACACATAAAAGACACAAGACTTAAAATTTTTAGATCTAATGCTCCTTGTTTTCGAAAATTTTGGAGGAAAAACACCAAGGAACACCAAACTTAAGAATTTTAAGATCAAGACACAAAGAAGACTCAAGAATACTTTGAAGATTCACAAGAACACCAAGAACAAAAGAAAGAACACCAAACTTCAAATTTTTAGAAGACCAAAATAACTTTTCAAAAATTATATAAAGATTAACAAGAAAACACCAAACTTAAAGTTTGGCACAAGATTAAATCAAGAAAAATTATTTTTGAAAAAGATTTTTAATAGAACCGGTGCTCAATCATCAAGAACATAAACCAATACTCTAGCCAATTGAGCTGTAAATGTAACACTTGTTTTGAAAAGGTATATTTTCACTAACTAAAAATAAATTCCTTTTTAAAGACTAATGCTTTGGAAAAACACAAGAAAAACAAGAAAAGACACAGAACAAGACACTAAACTCACGAAAAAAATTAAAAATTGATAAAGAAAAATAATATTTTTGAAAAAATTTTTGAAAAGGAAATAAAGGACTCGGAATTTAATGACTCTATAGCAACAAAAATAAATTATTCCTAATCTAAGCAACAAAATAAACCTTTAGTTGTTCAAACTCAAACAATACCCGGCAACGGCGCCAAAAACTTGGGCACGAATTGTGAATCACACTTTTCACAATTCGTACCACTAACCAGCAAGTGCACTGGGTCATCCAAGTAATACCTTACGTGAGTAAGGGTCGAATCCCACGGAGATTGTTGGTTTGAAGCAATCTCTGGTTACCTTGTAAATCTCAGTTAGGAGGTCAATTATAATTATCAATTGACTTGCAAATGAACAAGGGAACATAAAATAAATACTTGGTATGCAGTAATGGAGAATATGTTGGAGTTTTGGAGATGCTTTGTCTTCTGAATCTCTGCTTTCTCCCTATCTTCTTCTTCACACACGCAAGGTTCCTCCTATGGCAAGCTGTGTGTTGGTGGATCACCGTTGTCAATGGTTACCATCCGTCCTCTCAGTGAAAAAGGTCCAGGTGCGCTGTCACCGCACGGCTAATCATCTGTCGGTTCTCGATCATGTCAGAATAGGATCCATTGATCCTTTTGCGTCTGTCACTACGCCCAACACTCATGAGTTTGAAGCTCGTCATAGTTATTCAATCCCTGAATTCTACTCGGAATACCACAGACAAGGTTTAGATTTTCTGGATTCTCAAGAATGCTGCCAATGGATTCTAGCTTATACCACGAAGATTCTGATTAAGGAATCCAAGAGATATTCATTCAATCGAAAGTAGAACGGAGGTGGTTGTCAGGCATGCGTTCATAGGTTGAGAATGGTGATGACTGTCACAGATCATCACATCCATCATATTGAAGTACGAATGAACATCTTAGATAGAAACAAGCGTGTTTGAATAGAAAACAGAAATAGTTGCATTAATTCATCGAAACACAGCAGAGCTCCTCACCCCCAACAATGGAGTTTAGAGACTCATGCCGTCAGAGATTACAAAGTTCAGATCTAAAATGTCATGAGATACAAAATAAATCTCTAAAAGTTGTTTAAATACTAAACTAGTAACCTAGGTTTACAGAAAATGAGTAAACTATGATAGATAGCGCAGAAATCCACTTCTGGGGCCCACTTGGTGTGTGCTGGGGCTGAGACTTAAGCTTCTCACGTGCCTGGGCTGTTTTGGGCGTTCAACGCCAGGTTGTAACCTGTTTCTGGCGTTGAACTCCAACTTGTAACTTGTTTCTGGCGCTGGACGCCAGACTGCAACATGGAAATGGAGTTGAACGCCAGTTTACGTCATCTATCCTTGAGAAAAGTATGGACTATTATATATTGCTGGAAAGCCCTGGATGTATACTTTCCAACGCAATTGAGAGCGCGCCATTTGGAGTTCTGTAGCTCCAGAAAATCCACTTTGAGTGCAGGGAGGTCAGAATCCAACAGCATCAGCAGTCCTTTTTCAGCCTGAATCAGATTTTTGCTCAGCTCCCTCAATTTCAGCCAGAAAATACCTGAAATCACAGAAAAATACACAAAATCATAGTAAAGTCCAGAAATATGATTTTTAATTAAAAACTAATAAAAATATACTAAAAACCAACTAAATCATACTAAAAACTAAGTAAAAACAATGCCAAAAAGCGTATAAATTATCCGCTCATCAGTGCTAAAAACAAAGTAGTTAGTACATGAACTAATTTTTTTCAGTATTCCCACAAATTATATTGAATAAAAGTCTATCCTAATAGGAAAATGAACATTTGATCTAAGTTGTGCATTAAATAACTCACCGGAGTAGCGTGTTGTTGACTATCAGGGGCAGCTACAGGTCCGGCTGTAGTACTAACGGTGTACCGAGATTTTCTTGGAATTTGACTATTCCTTTAGCAAGAGAACAACAATGTAAAACTCAATAGTGCACAATGATTATATCAATTACATGAATCAAGTTTCAAACAATATAGTGCACTATTTAACAATTTTAATGCCTAAATAGTAATAAATACATGAAATTAATTAATCAAAAAAAGTCTGGTATCAACTTTTAAAGGTGCTAATATAGGAGACAAACTTGGTGGTGTTAAAGATGACATGACAAAAAATTTTTATCCCCAAAAAATAAGTCTCCAAGTGATGTGAGAAATTAATGAAACTGCTACCTTGATTAAATCAAAGCAAAGCGAGCATTACAGTTGTTGGTATATAGAATCATACGACCTTTAAACATCTATCGCACTAAAATGTCCCTAAACAAGTCATGTCCAGTTTTGAGGCCTTAATCCAAAGATTGGGGGTAAGAGTCAGTGAATATTGATGGTTATTCAACCTTTATATAGCGACAATTTTTAGAAGTAAATCTAATTAATTTTGTAAATGTTTGGTAGCATAGTAACTGGGTTATCTTGCAAGTAAAGTAACACATGTGGGGCATTGCAATTTCAGCTTCAGACAACAAAATTACTACAATATTAAGTCAAATATATACATGCATGTTATCTCAAATATTTTAACAGTAAAGCCACTAAAGTAGGCATGTTGAATGATTCATTATTAATTTCATTACATATTATATATACAGGGATTATTTCTTCCTTCCTGCCCATACTACTACCTTTATGGCCTGTGGGATAAAGTTCACATTCAAGTTCTGATGAGAGCTCCTAAAATCAAAAGCCTGCAAATTAGATAGACATTCAATAATTGATGTGTTTCTATTTTGAATCAATATTTGATAGGTGTTTTAGTAAAATAAAACCCTTTTAGATAAGGATAAATTCGAGAATATATTATTATAAATTAACAATATAAACTAGTTTTATTTATACTCTGCCTTAGCTTATATATGCATATGCTTGAGTTCCATTCCTCTTGTGATCAAGCTTCTGACGTATAACTATATATATATATATATATATATATATAACATTAAACCCAAAACCTTACATCAATATAATATTATGTTTTAATAAAATAACTCAAGTAAACAAATAATCTCAAGTAAACAAATAAAATTGAAATAGTTGTTTAGGCAGAGCCAAAAAATTTATTGTTTCTTCCGCAATATCAACTGTTATAGAACCAAACTATAACCGGATTAAAAAGAGAAATCGGTTCTAAACCAGTCTGAAAAAATAAAAACCGGTTTTAAACTGGTTTTAATATTTAAGTCCGGTTTTATATATAAACCGATTTTAAATCTAGTTTTATAATATCCAAATTTAAAATCCAATTTTAAATCTGGTTTTTTAACCAAAAATTCAGTTTTAAAATCAGTTTTTAGAAATTCCGATTTTCAAACCACAATTTTTAAATAGTAAAATTAATACTATAGTTTTTTTAAACTATTTAAGTGCATTACAACTAGTTTTTCGTTCTTTATAATATCTAATGACAATAGCTAATCTAAATAACATCTAAGCATTAATTCGGCACAAGAACAAGAGGGATAAACCATACACTTTTCTGCACATGTTAAGAATTAATTCATGTGTGTTTGACTATGCAAAGGAATCGATTACTACTGTGTATTATATTTTAATGTCATATGATAATATATACATTGTGTTAGAGATAGGTTCAAACTAAAAGGAAAAAGCTACTATATATATATATATATATATATACAATACAGGATCAAAGTTTGATTTTGTTAACCCTCCCTGTCCAAACCAAAGGAACAAGCAAATCCAACAAAAGAAAAACGAAGCTTATAATTGGCTTATAATTTTATGTGGAGAAAATTTAAAAAACAAAAAAGCAGATCAACATAAACAAAAGTAATAGCAAAATTTCAGAGATCAAGCTCAACAAAAAGCAGCAAAGGACTTAAACAAAAAAGGAGAAGAAAAGAAACACCAAGAACAATCAAATCTTGGAGTCAATGGATGAACGAATAACAATAATAAAATCATATCTTGTTCCTAAATATAAAAACACAATCACAGATTAGTGGTTGGAGACAGAACTAAGAATGAAAATCATTTAATCAAAATGCAACTCAAACTCACGAATCCCAGCATCAATATCTCAACAATATCTCAGATATCCGAACAAATTGCAATTCAAGCTCAAGAATAGCATGATAGCATGATGAAAATAAGGCAAAACAACAATTTGTACTATGAGATGTGTTTGGACTTCGGATTGAGCTGATTTATGACATGCAAATAAATATATATATATATATATATATATATAAACCCAGTTCAGTTAAAACTTAAGAGAGATAGAGAGAGAGAGAGAGAGCGAGAGAGGAAAAGGATGTAGGAGGGTAGAATAGTGATTTCATATTTTACTATGAGATGATGCTGAAGCTGATGCATGCGGTGGACCCATGCTTTCTTTGTAAGATTTATTTATTGATTATTGATTTTGGATCCTTCTCTCACTCTCCCTCAACACAAGAAGAAGAATCTCTTATCCTCTCTTATATCCCCCTTTTTTCTGAGCCCTATTCATCACTTCAATTCGATTCAATTCAATTCCGTTACTTCTTTTCACTCTCAGATCTCAATTCTTCTTTTCACTTTCCACCTTGATATGATCAGATATGTACTAATAATACACATATAATTAATTTTCCCTTCTGAATTCACAAACCTATTTAACCCGATTCTTCAATATTCTTGCGTTGATCGGTGACTGGATCATCGTCTGATCCTAAAGCTTCACACTTCAAAATTCGAGTTCGAGGTGCGTTTTGCTTTTAAATTTAATTAATAATCATTCAACATGCTTATGAACGGGTTATACAAGTTTTAGATCATGATGGCTAAAAGGTTTGTGAATTTTTTGGTGAAGGTTGTTAGAATATATGTATTATAAAGGTAGAATGGGTTCTTTAAATCTGAAGGGACCGGTTGTGATCCCCACTGTTCGTGCCAAAGTAGCAGGGCTCTGCAGTGTTCCTTTAATTGGATCAATGAAGGCTAAATGTATTCGAACTTAATTTTGGGGACTTAGGTGTAGCAGAGATAAGGCCACTGTTCTTTCTTTCCATATAAACATGCGAAAGTGCAAGAGCAAGACTGTGCATTGCAGTTTCAACTCACCTTCAAATGGGAGCGGAAGTACGACTGAGAATTTTGATGAAAAGGATGAAGATTATGTTAACTCTAGCGTGGTTGAAGCTGGTATGTTCAGCTTAGCTGATTCAATATATGATGATGCATTGTGTGGTCAAACATTATTTCTTATTTTGCTTTTGTGAAATAGATTTGCTCTGTGAATTTTGTGTGTAGTTGAGGTGAGGAATGGAGCAGATGTTAATATGGATTTTGGATTGGTTTGTTGCAGTTTAAAGAGCTTGCCCAGGCTTATGAGGTTCTGAGTCATCCTGAAAAGCGTGAGATTTATGATCAGTAGGGTGAGGATGCTCTCAAAGAAGGAATGGGTGGCAGCCACGACCCATTTGATATCTTCCAGTCTTTCTTTGGTGGGAGTCTCTTTGGCGGCGGTATGTTATAATCAGATGTTTTTTCAGTTTCGGAAAATTTTTATTGGTTGTGTTAATTTTGTATTTTGATTGGGTTTTGAGAGATTTGTTGATGGCTTCTTTGAACAGGTGGTAGTAGCAGAGGGAGGAGGTAGAAAAGGGGAGAAGATGTGGTTCACCCCCTCAAGGTCTCGCTTGAAGACCTATACCTCAGAACATCTAAGAAGCTCTCGCTCTCTCGCAATGTACTTTGCTCAAAGTGCAATGGGTAAGTATAATCATATCAAAATTTCAAGTTATCGGTACTCTATTATGATGTGATTGATTGTATGTACACTGGTTTCTTACGTTTGTGTGGCTGTTTGTGTTATTGAACTTTGCAGCAAAGAGTACAAGTCTGGGAATTCTACAAAGTGCGCTGGTTGCCAAGGAACTGGTATGAAGGTTTCTATCAGGCACCTTGGTCCCTCTATTATTCAGCAAATGCAGCATCTTTGCAATGAATGTAAGGGTACTGGCAAAACCATGAGTGACAGGGACCGTTGCCCACAGTGCAAAGAAGAGAAGGTTGTGTAGGAGAAGAAGGTTCTTGATGTCCATGTGGATTAATAGGATTAAACAATCTCATTATTTCCAGCAACAATTTCAGCAATTTTTCAATAAAGTAATAAATTTCCACACAAGAATTTCAACAATTTTTCAATAAAGTAGTAAATTTTAAAGCAATTTATTAGTATGACTCAGATTTTCTACCTAATACCCGACTCAACACAAATAAACAAATAACTAAAATAAAATAAAATATAGTAAGAGATACTTAATAATGAGTCTAATTATATGCAATGAAAACTTTGTTAAGATGATTCAAAGAACTTGGAAAAGCTAACTGAATTCAATTCATCTTCACGTCCAAGTTACATGCTTATCTTTGTTATTTGGAACTATGTTGCAGGAACAACAAAAACATAATCAAAAAACAAACGCGAAAGCAAAAGAAAATATGTTACATAGGAGAAATCATCATCAACCTAAGCATGAAATGCAGAAAGATAGACACTATAGGAATTAAATACATAAGAATGAACAAAAGGAAAAATGAAATAAAATACATTAACCTTAGGTGACTGAGCAGAAAATATAGAGCCAAAAACCACTGTTTCAGAATCACTTCAACCTTTAACTAAATTTAAGAGCCTTCTTCTCAATGATTAAGAAGACATGATTACTGCGCAGAGGAGTAAGTTCAGTATTCATGAAAAAGATTATACGAAATCAGAATTATAAACTGGCTCGGAGTGAAGGAGGCGCACACTATTTAACAAGACGGGAGAGAGTGACTGCTAAAATATTGGGTGATTTTTTGAAATCCTAACAACTTCATCTGAATCAGATTTTTGCCGTTTACTTAACTGCCTAATTTGATTTCAAATTTAAATTTTTAATTTATCGTTTTTGAGTAGCCCGTTTCTACTTCTAATAAATTTAATCTTTTATATAATTAATTTATCCTTTTAATTAATTATTTGTATCTAAACAAATGCCTTCTGTTAAAAAAGTGACTGTAAATCCGGTCAAGGATGGCAAATTTGATTTTTTTTCTTATCTTCAAAACAAATTTGATTATTAGTTATATTTTAAAGGTACAAAAATGTCTATATAATAACATATTTCATCCCATATAATTCTAAACTCAAAAGTCTCCACTCTTCTTCTTTTCAAATGTTAGGAGCCAACATTAGTCTTCTGTGAGTTTTAGAATATTTCCAACGACACATTCATCCAGGTACCACCATTTTAAGTGTTAGATACTAATCTCTTCTCCAATTTTTAAACTCAAATTTTCGATGTTCTTAATTTTTCATGTAAGTAAAAATCTCATTAATAGATTAAGTAGGGGACTCAAATAAAACACAATAAATTAAGTAGGGGACTCAAAATGATGTTCACAAATCAAAATAGTTTTACATAAAATAAAATTATAACTTTGATTTTAAGATGATTTTTGAAGTATTATCAAAAGTTATAGTCATTAATTACAGATACCATAATCATCATCATATGATTTATCTTCGTACATAGCTTCTAGCATTATAAAATTGAAAGCCACCGATTAAGCTTTCATGTGTCGTTCATCCAAAATATAATAATAATTTTAAGAGACATTGAACTAATTTATTTATTATGGACTAATTTATCTAATGTTATCAATTTAGTATCAATAAGGAATTATTGACTGCACAAGCCTAACGGCTTTATTTATTTTGTTTAATTGAAACCAAACTATAAACATGGTATAACAAGGAACCAGACTTAGTGTATCACTAAAATAGAGTTACATATACATTAAAACTAAAAATAAAAAAGCATGAATATTGAGTTAAATAAACAAACAAAAATCAGTTAAAAAAAGCATGCATATTCAGTTACATAAATAGAGAAAAATACCTGGAAGCTCGACCAAATGTCAACGTTGATGTAGGGGAGACAGAGCCACCAAGTGACCAAAGCAAGTAGCAGTATTGGAGCACCTTCAGACCGAGAAACGAATAGAGCTTGCGACAGCTTGGGTGCGTGAGGGAGGCTTCGCGCTGACCACAATGGCTGCTTAATGGAAGGGAAAGAGCGTTGCGACGGAGGGAAAGGGAGCGACCCGAGGACCAACAGCGGCGGCACGCGAATATGGCTGGCCGCAGGTGAAGGGCAATCCGCTTGAGGAGATTCGGCGGAGACCTTCGCGTGAGGGCGGCGCTCTGAACTTTAAAAGCAGCATCTCTTCATTTCTCTTGGAGTGGGTTCTAATTAGGGTTAATTGTGGGCTGAAACGGAAGATTTTGTGATATTGCTTCAAAAAGTCGGTCAGGTAACGGTTTGGTTCACCCGAACCAAATCTCGGCCGGTTCATCGGTTTAATTTCGATTTTTAAAATATCCAATTTTTTCTTAATCAGCCGACTACACTTAAGAAAACAATAAAAAAGAAAATAAGTCTGTTTGATTATGCCGAAAGTAATTTTTGTTTGATTAGCTAATGTTTATAAATATGTTATACTAAAAATTTTAATGATGGTTTCAATATATATTTTTTCGATTAATCATGTTCTATATAGGGAAAAATAATAAATTAGTTTTGTGTACCTTTTATATTGTTGATCTCTTTTTTTTTATTTTTAAGTATGTTGTACGTGAAATTATTTGTTTAGAATATAATTATGTTATATTATTTTTTATGATAAAATTTTTTGGAAATGTTTGGATGAAAAGAATAATTTTTTGGACGTACTTTTTGGTTTACTAACTCTTTTACTTTTATTTAATACACATTTCAGACTAATTTTTTTTGGCATCTTTGACCAATAAACATAAGGTGCGTAATGAGTTATGTGTATATGTTGTACTATTTGGAGTATCTTGGATTTATTAGTTCCCTTATTGATTTATCATAATAATATTCTCAATGGGTGTCTTGACTATTTAATTTTAAGAAATGGTCATTTATTAATGAATATCGTTATTATTTGACATATTGAATTGATATTTAGCTTATTCATTATCTAATTATAAATATTAATCCTAGTTTATAAAAATTTTAAGATTTAATTAAAATAGTTTGACTCGTTTTTTATGGCTTTGATGTGTTTCTCTGCTGAGTACTAGTTAGTAGTCACTCTATTGATGATTTGTAATTTATACCAGGAAAAATATCTGGTGAGTTACATCATTTTAAAGCATTTTTTTATTATACATATTATTAAAGAATTTATTATTATAGGAGTTACTTCATATTTTTTAATCCCCTTTTATGTTCTCTTTAATCAGTTAATATCATATACAGGAACGGATCCAGAAAGTTTAATATGCAGGGCCAAAATTTAGACAAATTTTTTCATTCTATAAAAATAGTTAACATATAGTTATTAGAGTTGGTTTTTAAAAAGATTTATATATATATATATATATATATATATATATATATATATATAATTTTTTTAATAATTTTATTTTTAATATGATAATTACATAAAAGAAATATAACAATATCAAGAGTACATTATAAAATTATAAAAAATCAATAATTTATAGCGGGTTTCTTTTAAAAATTATCACATATCTTATTATTCAAAAATTAATTCTTTCCAAGGTTTTAAAAAATACTCTTATAGATACAAGATATAAGATATCTTTATACTATTTTTTCTTTTAAGAACGTAAATTTAGAAGAAAAATGAGTATTTTTTACAAGAAAAATAATATCTAAAGTACATAATGTGATTACCAAAATATAATTACGTAAGTCATTTTGAATATAATAATAAAAATATTAAATATAGTATTATAAAAAAATAAATGATGTTTTTAAAAATAAATACAGATTATTTGTTCTATATTAGTTTTTTATTCTATATTAGTTTTATATTCTACCTTTATTGCACATTTTAGTATAAATTTTAATGTTCGTAGTTGCACACTTATTTTACCATACATGTTATGTTTTTAGAACGGTATTTCTTATATCATGTGGAATGAATACAGTAAGATACCTAACATTATTTTATTGATAAAAAAGTTGTATCACATTAATTATTAAACCATATATTTGGTGTACACTAGATATGGACAAAACCTGGATTCTTAAGCCACGAGATAGCATAGAATATAGATGGAGACTTAATAAGTTCCTAGACTTTGCATTTGCGAATGCATCGTCTGATAACATGATAAAGTGTCCATGCCCTCAATGTGGGTTTCAATTTATGTAAACAAGAGAGGATGCGTACGACCACCTGTTGATAAAGCCCTTTCCCGCTGGCTATACTTTGTGGTTGCGTCATGGTGAGAAATCAGTTGAGGAGAGCTCTACTTGCACACCGACAGTTGAGAAACCTACACCCTAGGTGAATCCATATCTTTAAATGGTGCACGAGGCGTTTAACTTCACAATGCCTCCTGGAAGTGAGGAGACCACAACAGCGGATCCTGTAGAAGACGATGATATAGAGTTGTCGTACTTGTACGATGGTCGAAGTCGCGAGGCACAGGATTTTGCCGATCTTCTTACGGATGGAACGGAGGAATTATATCCCGGCTGCTCGAAATACTCAAAATTGTCTTTCCTAGTGAAGCTTTATCACATTAAGTGTATGTGTGGTGTGAGTGACAAGGCTATGTCGATAATTTTGGACATATTGCGGGATGCATTTGAGCAAGCCAAATTCCCGTCCACTTTGTATGAAGCCAAGAAAACTATCCGAAAGTTGGGGATTGAGTACAAAAAGGTAGATGCATGCCCGAATGATTGCATGTTATATCGGGGTGAGGATGAGGACGCGACCAAATGCAAGCAGTGTGGAACTTCACGATGGAAGCAGAAGACGCGAAAGGGTTCCGTTACAAAACTCAAAATACCTGTCAGGAAAAACGAAAAGCCTTTCCCAGCGAAGACTCTGCGTTACTTTCCTCTTATACCATGACTGCAACGGTTATTCATGTGTAGTAAAACTTCATCTGACATGTTATGGCATAAGGAGGCAGATAATAACGATGGGTACTTGAGGCATCCAAGGGACGCTGAAGCATGGAAAGACTTTGATGCAAAGTATCCTTTTTTTCTAACGATGCTTGCAGTGTTCGCTTAGCTTTAGCAAGTGACGGTTTTAATCCTTTCAGAAATATGAGTACCACGTATTCCATTTGGCATGTGATTTTTATTCCGTATAATCTTCTTCCCTGGCTATGCATGAAACAGGCATCTTTTATACTATCTATGATTATTCCCGATCCTAAAATGCCAGGTAACGACATCGATGTTTATTTGGAGGCCTTGGTGGATGAGTTGAAGCAACTCTGGGATGGCGTTGAAACTTATGATGCTAATAAGGGGACCACTTTCAAGATGCGTGCGGTGCTAATGTGGACTTTTAGCGATTTTTCAGGGTTGGGAAATTTATCTGGGTGGAACACGTACAGTGGGTTAGCTTGTCCCACGTGTAACGTGGACGCTAAGGCTCAGCGACTAACATTCAGTCGAAAATGGTGTTACACGGGCCATCGCCACTTTTTGAATCAGGGCCATAAATATAGAGTATGCCGGATTAGATTTGACGAACAAGTTGAAAGCAGAGATCCACTGAAGAAGTATTATGGAGCAGATGTCTTAAGGCAGCAGTGTAACATGCAAGTGTCGTTTGGGAAGAAATCAACTCTGATAGCCAAAAGAAGACGCAATGGTGAAGATACAGATCAAGATGACTCGTATTGGAAAAAGAGGAGTGTGTTCTTTGAACTCCCGTACTGGAAGGATCACATGTTGCGTCATAACCTTGACGTGATGCATATAGAGAAGAACATTTGTGACAATGTGGTCTTCACTATCATAAACAATAGTGTCAAATCAAAAGATAATCTTAAGGCTCGCAAAGATTTACAAAGCATGGGCATAAGGTCTGAATTGTGGCCGGACGAATGTGGTAAATATCATTCAGCAATCTTTACAATGTCAAATCCACAAAAGGATGTATTCCTGAAGACTCTACAGAACATGGTCTTCCCAGATGGTTACTCGAGCAATATTGCTCGTTGTGTTGACATTCGGCAGCGCAAGTTGTATGGGTTGAAGAGTCACGACTGCCACATTCTTATGGAACAATTACTTCCAATTTTGGTGAAGAATGCATTGCCAAGTCCGGTATCGAATGTGATTGCGAATCTGTCCTCATTTTTCCGAGAACTTTGTGGAAAAGCTTTAAATCCTATGCAGCTTGGTATCCTTCAGAATCATGTTGTCCAAACTCTGTGTCAGATGGAAATGATTTTTCCTCCATCCTTCTTCACTGTCATAGTTCACCTTACGGTGCACCTCATTGATGAAATAAAACTTGGTGCCCGGTACATTATCAATGGATGTATCCAATAGAAAGGTTAGCTTGCTACTAAACGCATTCAAGACTTTTTTTTCAAATTCGTTACGTATATACTAAGCTTTATGTCGTATTTATGTAAAAGGTACTTAGGACGATTGAAGCAATACGTGCGTAACAGGGCACAAGCAGAAGGCTCAATTATGGAGGGCTATTTATCTAAGGAGATTTTGACATTCTGCTCCAGATATTTGGATAATATTGAGACTAGAATTAACCGACCAGCGCGAGTTGACGATCGACCTGTTGATGTTACAAACAATACAGGATGTAATATGTTCCCAGAAATTGAAAAAGCTTCAGGGGCTGTATCACATTTTGTACTGACCCCAATAGAAAGAGATCAGGCACATCGTCATGTGCTAGTCAATTGTGAGGCCGTCGCTCCATTTATTGAGTAAGTATGCACATGTAATAATTAAGCACGATTATAACCAGTTTCAAACAATCAGTCGTTGGACTAATTTCTTGTTATGTCGTAAAGTACATTTAGGACAGAAACCAAGCAAAAATTGCAGGTTCAAATTAAACAAGGTCGCAATCTAAGATAGACCATGTTGTGCATGCAGAATTTCCTCGCCGGTTCAAGCGTGAGGTTCGTAGAAATTTAACCTGACCAACTTATTTATGCCCTAGAATTATAAATTATAAATTCCAATTTTTAATACAAACAAAGTCTAATTTATGGTGCTAGGTTCTAATGGATAGTACTGTACATTCAAAAGAAATGAAGTTGCTGGCATGTGGTCCCATGCTTCAGGCAAGACGTTTTGGGGCATACAACGTCAATGTGTACAAGTTTAGAACTATCACAAAGGAAAACGGACTGAAAACACAAAATAGTGGAGTTTATGTCTCATCCAATACAAGAAGTTATGCCAGCATGCGTGACAACAGAGTGGCTGTTGGTAGTGTTCCATATTATGGAAAAATTGTGGACATAATCGAACTGAACTACAGTTTCTATTTCACAGTGGTTTTGTTCAAATGTATTTGGGCTGATACAACTACGAGCAAAGGAATCAAACAAGACCATCTGGGCCTTACTAGCGTTAATTTCGCTCGTCCAATTCACACCAGTGATCGAAAAGAGGATGAACCGTACATATTGGCATCAGAAGCTCATCTCGTGTACTATGTACGTGATGAAGTAGATCCAGAATGGAGTGTAGTGGTTCATGTAAAACCACGAGACTTATATGACATGGGAGGAGAGAATAAAGATGTTGAAGCTGCTTTTTCTCCTCAGCCCGGGTTGAACATGTCAGCAGGTGACATTAGTGATTTACAGTTGACAAGGGATGATGATATAGAAGACCCAGTAGCAGATATTTCTGATAACATCGATTATGTGGCATAGTGAAAATATGGCAAAACATGTACATCATTTTTAGAGTATCTGTGTGTGTTTGATAAGTTTAACAGTGTTCATGATATACGCAGTTTGCTGGTTACATTACTATCTGTGTTTTCGTATTTGAATTAAGTTTTCATTTTAAGTTGATTTTCATGAATACCACCAGTTCCTCATTTTTTCCAACGATTTCTACTTTTAAAAGTTATTTTTCAAGGCTTTGTTGTTCTCATCATCATTGTTATTGTTCTTAACCTCCAATAAAGAATATTATGATATCGAGTAAATTATCTTGAATTACGATATTGTTATCATTGACAAATATATTTAATATAAAATGATGTTGTAACAGGAGTAATGAAAACGAAGGATTTCTCATCATGTTGTGCGGGCACAACATTTGCTAACGAAATGGCTATGGCCTCTCCATTCTCTTCATTGGAACATGCAATTACGGTTGCCAGAGACATATGGTACCGTAAGTTGAATGTTAGGTCTTGGTTAGAGGCTATATCAGGACGATCTTGTTCTAATGAATACTTGGAAATGACGGACGAAGCTACTGTGCAGCTCTGTTCATTAGCCGTTCCCTTAAACACTTGAGCTAAACATTATTTGATTAATAAGTATTTTACTTTGATATATGCTTACACCATTTATCCAATGATAGTTGTTACGTTCATGCTAAAATTTGTAGGAACTTCATGAATGGGATTAAGGTACGAGGAGAAATTTAGCTATGTTTTTGTGACATTTGTAGCTGGTAGGACATCTGAAGACATACTTGCTGAATTAAAGATTAGAAATAAATTTCTAGCATAGAAAGTGAATTACAGAGACACAATATACTTTACAAAAAAGACCATCAACTATACATTTTATTATGGTTCAGATGCGCTTTAATAACTCGCATGGTGTTGAGTTGGAGATTGCTTCAACAGAGGAATTGAAGTATATAGAACGTGCTATTAGAGAGCTTCTTTCCAAGAAATCTATCCAAACTACCGATGCAGGAGATGGTAATAGTTAATTTTGTATTTGTTAATTTTGAAAGTCCTCTTTCCATAATTCTGCAATTTTTTTCCTTAATAACTAGGTAATGACCTGGAAGTTATCAGTATCTTTTAAGTAGATTTATATGTTGTTGGTTGCATGTTCATATATTCAGTGTCAGCTGAATATTCAGGCGAAATAGTTGCTGACACTCTAGATGGAGCAAACACTGATTCAGAAGATGATTTAGATGCTATCTCCTCCAGTGGATATGACATCTCCAGCGTATTTCTGACAGAGTATTTCTGGCCAGGTCAATACGATGTTGATGATAAATTTTGACTCAAAACTTGTTTGTCTACTTTAGTAATTCTGATTTTTATGCTCCATTGAACTTTGTTTTGAGTTTATGAATTCGGACGTTCACTTGATTTTTATGTTATCATTTATGGTTGAATACAGACTCAAAATGGCTGATAGTGCAAGAGAAAACCTGATTCGTAAATTTATTTTTAGTTATTCATTTATAAATATTTTTTTAATTAATGAATTATTTTTTATGTAACACAAAAATGAAAATTTATTTAATGCATTAAGTTGCAGTTTTCAAGAAACACGTTTTTTCAGTAAAAAAATAGCGAGGACTAGAATAGTTTTAAGACGGCAATAATGTTTATACAAAAAAAATTCAAGTTAAAAATAATATTGCAGCGGTTAGAAAAAACCGCTACAAACCAAGTATCAATGTATTCAACAACTGTACATTTTGCGGCGGTTACAAAAAAAACCACTGTAAAATGAGATTATTTGGTAGCGTCCCTTAAAACTGACACAAGAACCGCTGCAAAATAAGATCATTTGGTAGCGTCTCCTAAATTCGCTACAAGAACCGCTGGCAGATTCTATTTACCAGCGATTTAAAAAAACCGCTGCTAAATATCCGCCGCTATCTGCCGGTTTTCGTGTAGTGGTAATTGCGTTAATAAAAACTAAACTAAGAAAAATACTATGGCTGTATGTACCTAGGGACAAAAGTTGAATTAAACTTTTAAAGTAATTTATCATTTTTTCCATAAATCTTCAAAATATGACATTGACAATTTTTTCATAAATAAAAAATTAATTTTTTATTTATAAAGATAGCAAAGAACAATATGTTACAAACAAAAAAGAAAACATTTAAATCTTCAAGCCTCGATAATTATTTCTACAATTTACAAAATCAACAACAAAAGTTGACCTTTACTATAATTGCAACAAATTTCATAATCAAATCAAGAATAAAAACACCCAGCCAAAACTTAGGGTTAGTCTGGTTCATAGTTTAAGTTTGTAAATAAATAAACAATTACTGAAATACCGAATAACATGTGGTAAGCCGAAAGTAACTTTTTAGTTATGAACTTATTATGATCAAGCTATGACTTTGCAGATCATGTTAAAATTCAATATGCAGTTGTGCACACTTTAAATCATCATTAGCATAAATTAAATAAAAGTTTTATTTTTGTATGGATACCTTGAGGGGAGCTCAACTTCTATAAGTCGACGCCAAGTTGTTTCCTTCAACGCCGATCTATAAACTTTGGGAAGTCCGAGCTTGCGCTTGTAAAGAGGGTGATCCAAAATGGGGGAGTGTACCTGCAAACGCACTCCGATGCTTAAGTTAGTATTGAGAATTCAATCTGTGCTGTTAAGAATAAAACATCATACCTTTATAGGTGGAATGTAATAGGTCGGTTACACTGCTTTTGGTCATCTGTATTGAAGAGCAGTTATTAAAATTTAGTGGGTAATGATGTATGGTCGGACGTTTTTATCTTAAGATGTAATCCGTTAAATTTGATCATAACGTATGTGACCGAGTTATAACGTATGGAGCCGGTTTATTGATCATAATACATGTGACCGAGTTATAACGTATAGAGCCAATTTATTGATCATAATGCCGAGTTATGAGGTCGAACTTGTAATGGCTGGATCATAGCCCCCAAGTTTAGGCTGGGAATGTGTTTAATGAAGCAGGTTAAGCTTTTAATGAATTATAAGTCGGCTACTGAATGGGTTTGTAACTCGGCGATTGATTTGGTCTTGTAGCCCCGAGTTCAAGTTGCTTTATTAAACAATTATTAATGCTAAGTAGTGGAATGATTAGGAGAGAGAGACAATTAAATGCACGTTAAAGAGTGTGCGTGTTTCCAATGCCCCTCACTTATTTTGATGTAACTGATGGGATTGAGGGTAGTAGAATCGAAAATGTGATTAAGTGTGTTAATTAAAACACTTTGGAATCCTGAAGGTTTTCATTTTGGCTCCATTACACTTCCTTGTTATTAGAAATGTTCTAAAGCAAAAAGAAAAAATGAGTAAAAGAGATATGCTCTAAATTTGTTATTTCGACTTCTTTGCTTCTTCTTCTATCTTTGTTTTGTTGTTTCCCTCTTCTTCAACTGTTATTTACTAATGGGGTTAGAGAAAGAGAAAAATGAGAAGATTGATTGGTCTTACGATTGGGTGAACGATGATGTGAGGAGTCGTGCATCCCTATTTCTGGATAAAGATGTCGTAAAAGAAATAGACAAAAATAGTATTGTGAGGGTTGGTTCTGGGGTTCGGTTGGAACTGTTTCCCTGTTCTCCCAGTGATCGAGTGTTTCATAAGAGGGAGGGTTTTGAGTATTTTTATATGTATAGTGGTGTGTAGAAGAATTGAGGGTGAAGCTTCCCTTTACTGACTTTGAATGTCAGGTGTTGAAGCAGTTAAATTGTGCACCATCCCAGCTCCACTCTAATGGGTGGGCATTTTTTCGTAGTTTTGAGATTCTGATAGAGTTTTTGGAGAAGAAACCGACAATAGAGTTGTTCTTTTCACTGTTCCAAGCCAAAGGTGTTTGGAAGGGGGTTTGGGTAAACTTGAATAGTTCACCCAGGTTTGCTATTTTCAAACTGTACAAGTCCTCTTTTAAAAATTTCAAGGAAATGTATGTGAAGGTTAGGAATGTTGAAGGGGATTTCCCATTTTATATGGACGAGCACCTGGGGGAGAAGTTTCCGATTTGGTGGTGTTCGGAACCTCAGAGTATTCTGGGGCCAAAAACTATCACTGCAAAGAATGAGTGCATCATTGAATATCTAGTTGAAGCTGTTGATCGAAAGGAGCTAATTTCGGTGTTTGACTTGCTCCAATGGGAGGATAATAGGCAGGCCGTTATAGAATATTTAGGTGAGACTTTTGGAGTATTGATATAATTATATTCTGACTAATGTTTAGCTGAGATTTGTTTTGTTTGTTTTGCAGGGGAAAATATCCTGGGGTGTCTGCTGCTACCCTCAGAGCTCGGGTAAAGAGTAAAAATTTGGATAAGGAAGGATCTTCGTCAAAAGCGGAGAAATTTGTTGGGGCTGGCGAGGTGGACCAGCCGAAACCGAGAAGAAGAAAGGTGATATTGAAGAAAAGAAAGCATGACATTGTGGATTTATCCAATGAATTCGAGGATGTTATGGATGAGGTACCAACAGAAGAGGTTCGGGGGTTTATCAAAAACCAAAAAAGGTTGCATGAAGTTGGCGATCAAAGTGATGGCTCGTCACTGTAGGGGAGGGATTTCCCTTATATGGTCGTTGCCGACGAAGTGTGTCAATCGTCGGCTGATGTGAACCTAGCGGAGGAAGTTGGTGACATTGCTATCGACTGATATATGTAGGTATTTGCATTTTTTTTATGTGTGATGGTGTGTTTGTTGTGATATATGGATGTGAAATATATCTGTGGTACTTACTGTTTTGAAGGTGGTTGGTCTTCGGCTGGCGAGCTTAGGGCGTAGTCGAGAGAAAATACATCAGAAAATGGCCGATCAGAAGCCAGATCCCAATTTGAAAGAGGAGTTAGAGCGGAAAAATGCTAGAGTTGATGAACTGGAAAACAGGATCTCTGAGATTGAAAAAGAGCTGAAGCTGACCAAGGAAAATTATGCCAAGGAAGTAGAAGATGTAAAGAAAAAGGAGGCCGACCTATCCAGTTTGAGTGCTCGGGTAATTGAGGTTACAACGAGCTTAAAGGAGATGGAAAAGAGTAAGGAGACGGCGGTTTTGGATTCCTTTATTGAGGGAGTTGAATATGCGTCTCTTCAAGCGAAGTTTTTAGCTCCAGAGGTTAATTTCACCCAAATAGATCCGGGGAAGATCATTTGAGGCGGGGAGATGGTCGAGGATGATGGTGATGCCGAAGAAGATGAAAATGTTGAATAGTAGGTTTTAGTTTGATATTTGTTTTATTTTAAATATTTAGTAGTGGTTGGTGAATTGTTTTACTCCTGGAGTGAGCTTATGATTGTTTATGTTTGTAACATTTTTGCTGCTGTTTTAAGAAAGGCAATTTATTTTGCTTCTGGTTACATGCTGTTTCGCATGTGTTGATTGGCTAGTGGTAGAAAATATTAGATAGTGGTATTCTTTTTGGTAACCAGGTATGATAGATGAATGTTAGCGGATCGTGAGTATGGCTTGGTGCCAATTTGTTTTATCAGCACTCTTTGCGAAAGCAAGTTGTTTTGATTCTGTTAAAATATACCATGTGGTATGGCTGCTTATGTCACCGTAATGGTGATTTGATGGTTATATCTGATAAAGATATAGTGAATAGGATTGTCTGATTTAGTTTAATTGTTTGAATTCTTGATTGGTCAAGTCTGATTAGTTTGATAGAGATAGGTTTATTCTTATTGTTTGGTAAAGTCCGAGTAGTCTGATTTGGAATAGATATCGGCTATTTGTTTGTCTTATAAATTCCAAATAGTCGGATTCGGAATAGAGATCGGCTATCTGTTTGACTGATAAATTCTGAATGGTTGGATTCGGAATAGAGATCGGCAGGATAATATTATAAATTCATAGATAAGAGAAAAGTGCTTAATGCAAGAATAGTAAGTTGATGAAATAAGAAACTTATATATATTGAAAAACCTTTGATTTCAAAGGCGCAGGTAGGCAAGCCTTGTTAAAACCTCTCCAAGCAAAACTCGTTTTAAGAAAAATCTTGGTAGTAGGAAAAAGAGTACTCGCCTATCCCTAACTTTTAACTGTAGTATAACCTTAAAGATGATACATTCCAAGTATTAGGCAAATCATTACCATCTAAGGTCTGTAATCGGTAAGCCCATTGCCGATGACCTCCATAATCCGGAAAGGGCCTTCCCAGTTAGCTGCTAGCTTGCCATGGCTTGGTGGTTTCCTAGCCTATTCAGTTTTTCTTAGTACCAAGTCGTTCACTTAAAAGGACCTTGGGCGAAGTTTCTAATTATAGCACCGAGCTATATGCTGTTGCATAGCTCGGTGTGTGATTGTGGCTGAAGATCAAATTTCCTCAACCAGGTCCAGGTCGGATTGACGAGCTTTCTCTGCTGTAGTATGGTCGGCCAATTGAGTGCGAAGTGAAGCCTGAGAGATCTCCACTGGCATCATAGCGTCAGTGCCATATACCAGGCGAAAAGGTGTTTCCTTTGTTGTTGAATGGACCGTGGTATTATACCCCCATATGATTTCAGGTATGAGCTCGGCCCAGAGGCCTTTCGCGTCGCCTAGTTTCTTTCTTAGAGCATGGAGGATGACTTTATTTGCAGCCTCTGCTAACCCATTTATCTACGGGTGTTCTACCGATGAAAAATGTTGTTTGACTTTCAAGTCTTTCAAAAAGGAAGTGAATTTATGATCGGCAAACTGGCGACCATTATCTGTTATAATGTGCCGAGGTATGCCGAATCTGCAGATAATATTTTTCCATACAAAGGAAACCATTGTCGTGAGGCAACTTTTGCTAAAGGCTGGGCTTCTATCCACTTTGAAAAATAGTCAATGGCTACCACAAAAAATTTTACCTATCCTACTGCTAAAGAGAAAGGGCCGAGAATATCTAGCCCCCATTGGTTGAAGGGCCGACTTACCTCGGAGTTGTGCAGACACTCGGATGGGAGGTGTGTGATCGGGCTGTGCTTCTGGAAATTACAGCTTCTTACCTTTGTTTTGCAGTCGTGTTGTAATGTCGGCCAAGAGAAGCTAGCACAGAGGATCTTTGAAGAAAGGCTCCGGGCTCCGAGGTGTGTACCACAAATGCCTTCATGTTCCTCAGCTAATGCAAGGTCAGCTTCGGATCTGTTAAGACATTTAAGTAATGGACGAGAAAAACCTTGTCTATACAGGCAGTTGTTATATATGGTAAAAAACGAAGCTTGTCGGCGAAAATGCCGAGGATTATTAATATCGTCTGGCAATACTCTAGTTCTGAGATAAGTTATATAAGGTGTTCTCCAATATGTATCCTGTGTAACAATTTGAATTTCTGTGAAACGTATGCTGGGTTTAAGTAGTGTTGATTGATAAAGAGATGATTTAGTCGGTTGAGTACTGGCGAGCTTAGATAGAATATCAGCTCGGCCATTACTCTCTCGAGGTATATGCTGAATTTCGCATTTAGAAAATTTGGAAAGTAAATTCTGAACGATTTCAAGGTATTTGGATAATAAAGGATCTTTTACCTGGTACAAGTCATTCACCTGTTGTACGATGAGTAAGGAGTCACAATACCTTGAGTTCGGTAATATTTAGGTTGGCGGCAAGTTTAAGGCTGGCAATGAGAGCTTCGTACTCACTTTGATTGTTACTCGCCTTGAAGGAAAAATGCAGAGATTGTTTGATGACATTACCGTTGCCGTCGTCAAGTATCATTCCAGCTCTACATCCTTGTGGATTAGAAGAACCATCTACGTATAAAGACCATGAGGTTGAGTCTTCATTTGTGTTTGGGACTGTGAATTCGGCAATGAAATCGGCTAGATATTGGAAATTTGATGGAACCACGGCCTTGGTATCTGACATCAAACTCGAAGAGTTCAACCGACCATTTTACTAGTCGGCCAGCTAATTCCGGCTTTTGAAGGACTTTCCGCAAAGGTTGATCTGTCCGAACATAGATGACATGGCTTGGAAATATGGCCAAAGTCTTTGTGCCGAGAAAATCAGAGCTAAAGCCAGCTTCTCAATGTTCGGATAATGGAGTTATGCACTTTGGAGGGTCTTGCTAGTGAAATAGATCGGCAATTGCTGCTTTTGTCTTTCTGCAATAAGAACAGAGCTTATAGCCCAGTTAGTGACAGATAAATATAAATAGAGTAGTTCCCTTGAAGGGGTGTTTGTAAAATTGGTGGTTTTGAAAGAGTTTCTTTTATAGTTGTGAATACTTGTTCACATTCGTCAGTCCAATGAAAAGCCTTTTTCTTTTTTAAAGTTTGAAAAAACAGAAATATTTAGAGGCTAGACAAGGTAAGAATCTAGAGAGTGCAGCAAGTCTCCCTATTAACTGTTAGACTTCTTTGATAGTTTATGGGCTCATCATATCCAACACAGCTCAGCACTTTTCTGGGTTGGCTTCGATTCCTCGGTTGGTGAGCATGAAGCCGAGGAATTTGCCACTTTGTACGCCAAAAGCACACTTCTCGGGATTTAGCCGCATGTTATATTTTCGGATCTGATGAAAAATTTCTTCGAGGTCATCAAGGTGGTTGTCGCCGAGCTTTGTTTTGGCAACCATATCATCTACACAGACCTCGATGTTTTTGCCTATCTATTGGGTGAACACTTTGTGTATAAGGCATTGATATGTTGCACCTGCATTCTTAAGACCAAATGGCATGACTTTGTAACAGTAATTTCCATATTAAGTAATAAAAGCGGTCTTACTTTGATCGGATGGATGCATTGGATCTTATTGTAACCAGAGTATGCATCCATAAAGCTCAGTTTTTCATAACCGGAAGCATTGTCAACTAAACAATCAATAGATGGTAAGGGATAAGAGTCTTTTGGGCATGCTTTGTTGAGATCGGTGAAATTAACACACATGCGCCATTTACCGTTATGCTTTTTCACCATGACGACATTCGCCAACCATGTTGTGAATCTGATTTCCTGAATGAAGCCGGCATTTATGAGCTTCTTAGTTTCTTCCAAAGAGGCTTGTTTTCGGTCATGGCCGAGGTTTCGCTTTTTCTGTGCTATAGGTCGGACAGACGGGTCCAATGCCAGTTTATGGGATATAATGGATGGGTCAACGCCTGGCATGTCAGCTGAGGTCCAAGCAAATAAGTCGACATTTCATTGGAGGAATGCTTGGAATAAATCCTTCTCTTCCGAGCTTAGTGTGGATCCCACGTAAGTGAACTTTTCTGAGTTATCTGCAAAATAGATTTTATGCAAGTCCTCGGTTGGGATTGGTCGTTTGAGGGCTTCTGCCCCGGCATCAAAGTTGGCCATAGCTGAGAGCTTATCCTGATTACTAATGCTGTGTATGTGTGCTTGGATGCTTCGGTTAGGTCTTTTAAAACTGTTGTTGTAACATTGTCAGGCCTCATGAGCATCACTGTGAATGATTGCAATGGTATCATCCTGCAAGGGGAACTTAACACACAGGTGAATTGTAGAAACAATAGCGCGAAACCTATTTAAAAAAGGTCGGCCGAGTATTAAGTTGTAAGGGCTGAAGCAGTCAATGATTAAGTATTGAATATCCGTGGTTTTTGATAAGGGAACCTCACCGAGTGTGGTTTGCAACCACATAGATCCCGAAACCGGGACCCTTTCACCTGAAAAGCCGAATAGGTCTCTAGTGGAAGGTTGCAGCATGTTGTTGCGTAACTTTATCTTCTGAAATGTGGAATAGAAAAGAACGTTGGTACTGCTCCCCAGGTCTAGCAGTACCATTTTTACCAGGAGATCTCCTAACTAGATGGAGATCACGATAGGATCATCAAGATTTGTTGCCACCGTATTGAAGTCCGAGGCTTGAAATATCATCTGAGAAAAGTGTGAAGGCGTCGGAGGATGATTTTGATCGGCTTATATAGATAGCATAGCTCGATAAGAACGTTTCCTTGCTGAGCTTGTAGCGCCTCCACCTGCAAAACCTCCAGAAATACAGTTAATGATACCTCTTGGTTGGTCGAATGACTTGTGCCCGGTCGCTCTTTATCTCGGCCATGCTGGGACGCCGAGTTATGGTCACCAGAGGGAGGGGCACGCCGTTGTATATGCCCACCGACGTATTTATCGAGATGGCCTTACCGAGCTAGTCTCTCTAAGAGGTCTTTTGCGATGACACACTCGTCGGTGGTATGTCCGTGCTTCTGGTGAAACGTGCAATACTTGGTTTTGTCCGCACCCTTCGAATCTGCATAATTCCCGGCCTTCCATGGTGGTTTGATTAATTTCGAGTTCAGAATTTCCTTGATGATGTCATCGCGTTTGGTGTTGAATTGAGTGTATGATTTGTAACGGGGAATGGGCTTGTAAGTTTTCTTATTTTCCCAAAGATTTTCTTCGTCTTTGTGTGGGAGTCTTTCTGCCTTCCGAGCTTGTCGGAGTTCTTCAATATCAATCTGACCCTTTGTTTTTTCACGAAATTTGGCCAATGTTTTTGGTTTGGCGACAGCAATTGTCTCTTGAAATTTGCCCGATCGGAGCCCACTTTTGAGGGCGTATAAGTGTACCTCGGGGTGAAGGTCTAGTATGCTCACAGCGGCCTTTGCGAATCGAGTCATGTAATCTTTGAGGCTTTTGTGCTGTCCTTGTTTGATCGTGTTCATATAGTCAGAATCATGCAGGCAGATGGCCGAGCCAGCGAAATGCTCCTCGAAGAGATTTGCAAGTTCCTGAAAATGAGAGATAGAATCTGCAGGCAAAGAACAAAACTAATCAAGTGTAGGACCATTTAAATAAGAAGGAAAACATCGACATAAAAATTTGTCAGATGCACCATTTACTAACATGATGGATCTGAATTTCTTGATGTATTTTGTTGGATCTCCCGTCATAAGAGTTTAAGGTTGTTGGTAAGGTGAACCTTCTGGGCAGTACAAAATTCATTACGTCAGCTGTGAATGGTCCAATAAGATCGTCGGGTGTTGTGTTTTCATTTTCTGGACGAGCTTTTTCGTCGTTGTGAGCTTCTTCATTTCGAGCAATCTCTGATACATGAGTTGGACCATATTGATGCTCGGCTTCTTCCGTTTGCTCTTGGCGATTGTTGTTGTCATTTTCAATCTGAGCATTGGTGAGCTCGGCAATCTGGTTTGCCATTTACTGATTTTTCTCTGCCATGCACTGATTAGCTTGCTACAACTCAGTCACCATCCGAAGAAGTTTGGCTGGTGTAGGTGGGAGTTGATCAGCCATGGCCAAAGATAAAAACGCTGAGGCTGATGAACAAAGGAATGGATTTTACGTCTTCAGCCCCACAGTGGGCACCAATTGTTCTTGTATGGATACCTTGAGGGGAGCTCGGCTTCTATAAGTCGACGCCGAGTTATTTCCTTCAACGCCGATCTGTGAACTTTGGGAAGTCCGAGCTTGCGCTTGTAAAAAGGGTGATCCAAAATGGGGGAGTGTACCTGCAAAGGCACTCTGATGTTTAAGTTAGTATTGAGAATTCAATCCGTGCTGTTAAGGATAAAACATCATACCTTTATAGGTGGAATGTAATAGGTCAATTACACTGCTTTTGGTCATCTGTATTGAAGAGCAGTTATCGGAATTTAGTGGGTAATGATGCATGGTCAGACGTTTTTATCTTAAGATGTAATCCGTTGAATCTGATCATAACGCATGTGACCGAGTTATAACATATGGAGCCAGTTTATTGAACATAATGCATGTGACCGAGTTGTAATGTATAGAGCCGATTTATTGATCATAATGCCGAGTTATGAGGTCAGACTTGTAACGGCCGGATCAAGTTTCAATCATAAAAATCAATCAATTACTCAATTCACAAAACCAAATGAAAATCAACATCTTGAAAGAAAAAAAAAGAAACAAACGAACAAATTCAACAATTGTTTTTATGGTTATGCAAAAAATAAAAAAAAATAATGAGGGACTTAAGCCTACACTTACATAGAGTAGCTATGGTATACAATGTTGCTATGCTTTACAGGTGATGCAGTAGCGTTGAAGAGCGTAACCTATTCTGGTAAAAATAGAAGCTGAAAAGCATAGTTTTTGGTCCAGGACAGCATCACTTGAAAAGCGCACCCTATTCCCAAACGTCAAAAGTGTAGCCCTTGGTGCAGAAAAGCGTAGCCATTGAGAATAGGCAACGGCCGAATAGGCATCCCCCACTAAAGCGTCTCCGTAGTCCGAAAAGCGTAGCCTTAGCCTAAGGCATCATTTTTTTCACTTTTGGCTACACTTTTCAAGTATACCTGAATGGGTGTTTTTCTTGTAGTGATCAGGATATCATATAATGAAATTGAAAATATACAAATGAATTTTTTCAAATCAACTTTCAATTCAAATTTAAATTTTGAAACCTTAAAATTTGTAGATTAAATAGATAATAATAATAATAATAATAATAATAATAATAATAATAATAATAATAATAATAATAATAATAATAATAATAATAATAATACACATAATTAATCTAACTAATTAATTGAAACACAAAAATATGAATAACCCTGCAAATTTGTTCTGGCCGCCCGTTAGATCTCACCATTCTGCTCTTATCACTGCTACTGTGCTCTCTACTTTTCTAATCTCGTTGCATGTGTTCTTTGTGGACGCAGCTCAGTTCTTTTTAGCGATCTACTCTCTTCCACCACTTCCTCTTCCATATACACCACCGCGACATCACGAAATAACAGAAAAAGGTTATTTGGTGACAAAAAAATCTGAAGAAAAAGAGGAAAAGGAGGATAAGAAGTGAAAAAAAAAGGAGAAAAACAAAGGAGGAGGAACTGAAAATGAAGAAGAAGGAAAGAAAAATAGAGTAAGAAAATGATAGGAATGAATCTCCTTATTAATTTTAATTTTGAATTCAAAATGTAAAATTTCATGCTCAATTTTTGTATTGTGGCAAGAAACGACATGAGATGGAAGATATGCAACACGTCAAAATTCTACCGCTAGAAAATCTTATTTTTTAAGCAACGCAGAGAGCAATCCTGGTGCATCCATATTAGATTTTCACTATATGCATAAATCTCTTTTTAAGTATAGTTATAAGATTTTGATTTTGAAGCAAGTGAATTATTGCCTGCAGTATTTGTTATACACGATTGGAGTTTTAGGATACGTTATTGTTTTGAGAATAAAAATTATTTAATTTTTTTATAAGAATAAAAATGAGAAGAAGTATTAATCATGGTGAAACTACTTCTAAATTCTATGTTCCAACATGCATTTCTTTTTATTTTTTAGGACTTGGACATTGAAATGTGCTTAGTTAAAATTTTTCAATTTTAATTTAGTTAAATTTTGTTTTTATAAAAAAATAAATAATTTTTGCAAGTCAATTAACCAAACCGCCATTTAATGAGGTAAGTAAATTTTTTGAACCACTTCAATTAGGTAGGATAAGCTAACCTACTATATTTTAGGAGGGGTGGGATGTTCAATTTGGTGGGTTCAGAGAGTTAGAGAAGAAGAGTTTCATGAAGAACATTGTTGTGAAGAATCATGACTGAAGAAGGGCTTCTAGTCACTATACTTCATTTTCTAGCAAAGCCTCTCCTACAGAGTTTATTTACATTAAGTATAAATAATGCTTAGTTCTAGCTAATCTTTTAAAGATGTACTCTAACGTACTCTAACTAACTTTCTCTTTTCTGTTACAATAACTAATTTGCTCTAACTAAACTAACTACACAATTACTTAACTATTACAAAATTACTTCATCTTACCCAATACCCCCTCTCAAGCCAAAATTTTCCATACTTTTCATTCTGAGTTTGCTATGACACAACTGAAACAAAGTAGGAGCCAAGGCCTTAGTAAGAATGTCTACTCTCTGATTTGCAGACGAAATTAGCAGCAGTTTGGTCACTTGCTCTTGCCATTTATCTCTTACAACATAGCAGTCCATCTCAATGTGCTTGGTTCTCTCATCGAATGTTGGATTGGCTACAACATAAAGGGCTGACTGACTGTCACAGTAAATTGCAATTGGCTTTCTTAGTTTGATTTGTAAATCATTCAGTATGTATGTGATCCGTTGGGCTTCTCTAGTTGCCATGGTAAGTGCTCTATACTCATCTTCACATGATGAGCTTGCCACTATCCCCTGCTTCTTACTTTTCTAAGAGACTATTGAAGTTCTAATAAATTCACATTTCATGGTATTTATTTGCTCTAATTGGGTAGATTTTATTAACTTTTCTTGCATTTATTCACTAAAATAGCATAGTTTTATGGATTCTTCCTAAATTGTGTCTAAGAGTGAAAACATGCTTTTTAGGTCTTTAATTTTCTAAATTTAATTCACTTTAATTCTATTCGATGCCTTGATATGTTTGATGAAGTGATTTTAGGTTTAGAAGGCAAGTATGGATTGAAGGAGAGAGGAAAAAGCATGTAAAAGTGAAGAATTCATGAAGAAATGGAGTTTGGAGTTTTACAGCCATGCATATGCACAAGCATTCATGAGTACGCACAATTGCAGTTTTTACATCTATGCGTACACACAGGAATTGATGCGTACACACGAATGCAATCACGTGACTCATTAATGAAAAGATACTGGAGGCAATTTTTGGACCTGACAAAGCCCAATCCAACTCAGTTTTGAAGTATTTGAGGCCAAATTCAAGAAGGATAAAGGGGAGAGCAATTAGGTTTAATTTAGAACATGTTTTAGGTCATTTTTCTAGAGAGAGAGAGAAGCACTGTCTTCTCTCTAGAATTTAGGGTAGATTAGTTAAATTTCTCTTAGATTTATGTTTTAATTCTTGTCTTGATTTAGTTTTCATTGCAATTTCTTGTTGCTACATCTTTGCTCTCTTAGTTTTACTTGTTATTTCTTTTATTTGGTCACTTTTATGTTTATGAGCTATTGTTGGATTTTGATTTCTATTAATGCAATTTGATATTTCTTTGTCTATTATTGTTTATTTGAGTTGTTATTATTGTTATCTTGGATTTGGTAGTCATAGATTAATTTTTGCTATTCACTATGCTTTTCTTTTATGCCTTTGATAAACCCATATTTTATGATATATTTTGTGCTTAGTTTGAGTGATTTATTCAATCCTTCACCCACTTATTCATATTAATTGCATAGTTTTACTTTCCCTTCCTCATTATGTGATGTATGTGAAAAACATGTTTCCTATGCTTTAAAACTAATTATTTTAATTACCTTTAATTCCATTCGATACCGTGACTAGTGTGTTGAGTAGTTTCAGATCTTCTAAGGCAGGAATGACTTAAAGGATGGAAAGGAAACATACAAAAATGGAAGGAAAGCACAAAATGGAGTTTCTAAAGAAACTGGCATCCACGCGATCGCATGGGCGACACGGACGCATGCCAAGCGCGAATCAACAGCGACGCGGCCGCATGACTGACGCGACCGCGCGCCTCAAGCAAAACACATATGACGCGGCCGCATGACTGACGCGACTGCGTGACAAGAAAAGCTCCGAATGATGCGACCGCATGACCCACGCGGACGCGTGACAGAGGCCACGCACCAGAAATTGCAGAAAACGCTCCCAGTGATTTCTGAAGCCCTTTTTGGCCCAAATCCAAGTCCAAAAGGCATAGACCAGAGGTTATGAAGTGAGGGAATGCATCCATTCATAGAGAGACGACTTTAATTTTAGTTTTCATGAGTTAGATTTAGTTTGGAGAGAGGTTCTCTCCTCTCTCTTAGGATTAGGATTTAGGATTTCTCTTAATTCGGGAGTGACTCTCGATCCCAGGTTTAATGTTCCTTTACTTCAAGCTTCTCTTTTACTTTTATTCACTACTTTAGTTGATTATTTACTTTTACAATTTAATTTATGAATTCTTCCATGTTACAGATTATTATTTTGGATTAATGTTATTTGAGGTATTTCAGTTAATATTGCTTTCTTTTATTTATTAGTTACAATTATTCCCAATCTGAAGACATTCTTATTCCAGTAGATTTACTTTTCTCCTTTTGGTTTTGGTTAAGAAATCAGTAACTCAGGAGTTATCAAACTCAAACATGCTTGATAATTGTTATCTTTGTTAATTGAATTGAGCTTCAAGAATCCCAATCTTTTCTTAGAAAATAAAATAGGATCCGAAGATCAATCCAATTAATCCCTTAACCTTCCTTTATCTTAGTAAAGGTTAACAAAGCGGAATTAAGATTCAATTCTCATCATCATTGATAAGGATAGCCAGGATAGGACCTCTAGTTTCTCATACCTTGCAAAAAGTTTATTTACAGTCATTTATTTATTTTACTTGCCATTTAAATTGCTTGTTCTTCATTTACTTTATTCGCTAATTAAACTATTCACTCCTCATTCTCAAAACCCCAATTTACAATCTCCATAACCAATAATAAGAACATACTTCCCTGCAATTCCTTGAGAAGACGACCCGAGGTTTAAATACTCGGTTATCAATTTCAAAGGGGTTTGTTACTTGTGACAACCAAAACGTTTGTACGAAGGGATTTCTGTTGGTTTAGAGACTATATCTACAACGCGACTGTTTTTATAAAATTCTTTACCACCATGAAATACTAACGTCAAAATGGCGCCGTTGCCGGGGAATTGCAATCGTGTGCCTTATTATTGGTTATTGTAAATATTCTTCTTTTACTTGTTTATTTGTTTTTATTTTTCCCTTTTATTTTCATCAGCTACTATGAATTCTCACCCCTTTCGCTTTGAGTTTGGTTCTAATGTTATTGAAAGGAATGAAAGTTATAACAGGAATATGCATCAAGGTCAAACCAATCAAGGATGGATGGAGCCAAGAGGACCTAATCAACCTTTTAGGCAACAACACCCTCCAAGATGTCATGGACAAAGACCATTCTGCAATGCATACCCAACTGAAAGATATGGTGGACAACCTTGTAACTACCAACAAGCCCCACCACGTGCCTATAGACCATCCTCTCAACATAACCTCGAACCACCACGCTCACAAGCTTCTTTTCACCATTCACCACCACATGATCCTCATTTACCCCAGCTCCAATCCAATCACTCCCAAACACTACCACTTCCCTCTGTACCACGTCCAAACCTATCACCCCGAGAATCAGAGATTCGCCTCAAGGAAACAGTAGATCAACTTCAAACAACTACTCATCAACTGGAGCAAGCAATAAGTCAATTACTTGCCAGACGTTCGAACATTCAAGGACCTCCCACAACACCATGTGGACAATCTAATGAAGAGCGTAGCATGAAAGAGGTACTAAAGACTCCAGTGGACATGACAGAGCCTGACTTCGTACTAGAACAAGTAGAGGAAGCTGTCACTGTACAAGAAGAAGAGTTGGTTGAAGACTTATGAGACGCTGAACCCCCCTGGGAATCCAGAGTTGTGGAGAATTCTGTCAAGGATGTTTCAATTGATGCTAAGGAGGATAGTGCACAACCTCCAAAGCTAAGCTTTTATGAAGAACTAGACAGGATAATTCCAGAAGCAAGTTTCCTTGATGATGATAATGAACTTGCGTCTGCAAGTGAATTCTCTGAGATCGAAGACTCTTCCCCAGATGAATACGAAGATGACGCGGAGGTAGATTTCTCTAAACCACCCATTTATGACTCAAGTGATGAGGAAGACATAGATGGCTTTGATCAGGACAATGTTACATTTGAAGAATTCTGCAAAGAAGTGGAGAATTTCACAGAAGAGCACAAGGGAGTAGAACTCACAGAACCACTGGAACCACCTAACCCAAGGCCATTACCACCCAATACAAGCTTCAAGTGGGTACAATCCTTAACTCTTAACTGTATTTTTTCACTTGAATATGGTTTGCTTGAAACAGATGGCCAGCTTAGAGCTCTTTGTGGCTTTAAGAGTAAAAGGGAAATGGCTCGTACTCAGAGCTGGTGCACAAGGTTCGATAAGGTTCCACGCTTCAACTTGAAGTGCACGGATTGGCATCATGATCAACCGGATGGATCTCGGAAAACGTTTGGTTATCCTGGTGAGAATCTAATCTCTAAACCGCCCAGATGAAAAAGTATAGATCAAGACGAAGGCAGATTTAAAAGCAAAGTTTGGGATCCTGGAATCTATGCTAACATTCGTCACCCCGGGAGTCTGAGAATCTGTTTGAAGCTGCCCAGAAGCTTCACGTGCCTAGTTTGGGACCCCGGAGGCTATTGGCATTCCAAGCATTAGTGGAGATTTCTGGATGAATTTAAGCATAAGCCGCCATAACAGGAAGCTCCTCCAATGTCCAACTTAAGGACTTTAACTAAAAGTGCTAGGTGGGAGACAACCCGCCATGGTATGATCGTTCATTTTTCAATTTTTATTTCGTTTTGTTTGTTTTCAAGTGTTATTTTATTTTATAATATTGAACCTGGAATTTTGCATCGCATTCATATTAATCATTGCATTCTACATACTGCATAAAAAAAAGAGAGAAGGTGCTCCACGCGACCGCATCATCCATGCGATCGCATCAAATGGCGTAAAACATTACCCACACGACCGTGTCATCCACGCGGCCGCGTGACCTGGAGATCGGCGTAAAGATCCAACGTCCAGAAAGTTAGGCTGGAATTGTGCGGCCATTGTGCGTTTCGCACAATTGACCCATGCGATCGCGTCACTCATGCGATCGCGTCACTTGCACAATACCAATCCCACGCGATCGCATGAGCGATGCGATCGCGTCGCATGGATTGCACCACACCCCAAAAGGAGACAGAGATTTGCACTGAAATGACACTGGATTTGTGCGTTTAGCACAAATTCCAGCGACACGATCGCATGCCCCGGGCGATCGCGTCATTTACTCTTTTTGCCCTCCACACGATCGCGTCATTTACGCGATCGCGTCACACCATTTTTTCACTCCAGCCACGCGACCGCGTCCCCCACGCGGCCGCGTGGATTCAAATTTATAACCCCCCAGCCACGCGAACCCTACCAGTCGCGCCCCCCCCCCCCCAAACCTTTCTTCTCCCTCTATTTTCCTCCAATCCAACCATCACCACCCAGCCACCGCCAACCACCCAGAAACTGCCGCCACCCACCCTCCTTCCCCCTTCTTTCTTCTTCTTCCTTCTCCTCCCTCCCTCCAACGCCACTGCCCCCTTCCACGACCACCACCCACCGCCGCCGGCCCAACCCAGCCGCGCCCCCCATCCGCCACCCACCCCTTCCCCTCTCCCCCCTACCCCCATTACCCCTCCTTTCCCTCCCTGCCCCTCTGAACAGCATCACCGCCGCCGCGCTGCCCTTCTCCGCCGTGCCAGACGCCGTCACCACCACCCCCAGCCACCTTTCTGCCCATTCTCCCTAGTTCGCCTACCAGGTTCCGCCGAACGCCACCCTTTTATCCTTTTGTCGTTGGTTCCTATTTTTCTTTTCTGTTATTGTTCATCTTTAGGCTAGTTAGATATGCATGTTGTAGTGGATTTTAGGATGTTAGGTAGCCTAGGATGTGGTTAGTGGATTTATGTCTGTTTAATTGCACTGTTCTTATTTCTTGTTTCATTATTTTCGCAATTCTGTTGATACTGTGCTGTTAGTTTTCTTCATATGATATAATTTCTTGTTTCATGCTGCTCTTTACTCTGAATTTTCATATTTATATTCCTTATATGTAAGTACAGCTTTAATTTTGATTCATATGAACTATTTGACTACTGTTTATTTTCCAAGACAATCCAATTTTAGCCAGAATGCTGCCCAAATTTCTGTAAAATGTTTCCATTCATGTTTTTGTTTTGCCATTTTGAAATCTATTTTACTCTGCTTTAACCAAACGATTCATGAATGCCCGGGCAAGTTTTCTTATCCTTTTTGATTTCCTGGTTCCTACACTGCATTTTTGATGTTTGATTCCAAATTTCTACTTTCTCTGTATCTATTTGAATCATCATCAAATTGTTTTACTTGTTTGGATATGAGTTACTTATCGCTTCTAACTGTGAATACTTGTTACTTGGAATATTTTCATTATGCCACTTACTTTAACCCACTTTTACTAACTCACTAATTTTCACCTCCTAAACTCTTTTTCAATTCTAACCAACCTAACCTTTCAAAAACTTCTTTTCTGATTTTCTTTCACTTTCTCTTAACATTCTAACCAAGACATGATGTTTATTTTTCTATTTCACATGAATTCTATTCCATTTTGGATTGTAAATTCTTCTTTTCGAACTTTTAACTCCTATTCAATCCTTAATGCACTTTTACTTAGCTCATATTCATTACTCTCCTGCTCCTTTGCCACTATGTGCTTCTCTTGTTAATTGCCTCCTTGTTTTTCTGTTTTTATTATATCCTTGAATTCTGTTTTTCAGGATGTCGGACTCCCACAGAAAAGGGAAAGAAAAGGCAACAACTGGCAAACGGAAAAGAGGAGAAGCCTCTATGTCTATCATTGATCTCATGCATGATGCCTCCTTGCGGGAGAAAAATTTTACCCCGCAGGAGAAGGCCGACCAGCTAATCCCTGCTACTGATCCAGTAAAGTTTGCAAACCGATACTGTGAGCTGAGGTATCCGGTGTTTGCAATCTCCAGGAACCTATACCTGGAGAGGACTCTGAAGATCCCAGAAGAACTCCAGCAATACACCTCTGACCAGATCAAACAAAGGGGCTGGTTCTTCCTGGAGAGACCTCTGACTGAGGTCAATGCATCTTGGGTTAGAGAATTCTACTGCAATTACTTCAAGACTTCCCTAGATGTAGTGAACCTCAGAGGAAAGCAGATTCTGGTTACTGAAGAGGCCATTGAGGATGTTTTGAAGCTTCTGCCTAAGACTGATCAGTTGGATGGTTATCAGAAAGCTGAGGAAGACATGCGCTTTATGCGATTTGATTGGGATGCAGTAAAGGCCCGGATAGCCCTTGACCCAACTGTTCCTTGGATTATGGGTCAGAACACCACCATGCCAAAGGGAATCAAGCGCATTTACCTGAATGATGAGGCTCGGCTATGGCATCAGATACTTAGCAACTTCATTATGCCGAGCACTCACGAGACTGAGATACCAGCCGCTATGATCACCCTCCTATGGTGTGTGATGGCGGGTAAGGACCTGTACCTGCCACGCTTTATCTGGTTCTACATGGCCAGGGTCCACGTCCGAGGCACTCTTCCCTTTCCATATTTGATCACACAGCTAGGCCGTCGAGCTGACGTGCCTTGGGAGGATGCTGATGAGAGGCCACCTGCTGCAGAATGCAAGAAGATTATCCTGCACAGCAGGAACTTTCTGGCCTTGGGCTATAGACCTCCAGTCCTCACTGCTCCTGGTGACACTGCCACACCATCTGCCGGCCCCTCTTCCTCTACAACTACACCTGCCACCACCACTGCACCTCCACCTGCCCCAGAGCCCATCTATCATCTAGTACACCGCCTGTTTCGACGGCTTGACCAGATGGAGCGTCGCAACAAGCGACGCTATGAGCACCTGAAGCTGATGATACGATCTGGTGACATCCCCTTCGAGCCTGACACACTATCCGAGGCATCTGAGGAGGAGGCGGATGATCCCGAGGCAGAGACCCATCCACAGAGCAAGGCAGAGCAGGCAGGCATCCAGCAGGCAGCACACCATCAGGAGGCTCTGCCTCAGATTCAGGCTTTAGACCCTGAGATCCCTCTTCAGTCAGCACCTCCTCCACAGCAGTCAGACCCTCAGATCACTACCTCAGAGACCCCAGCTACCCGTCCTTCCAGTGATGACACCCCTTCACACCCTGCTTGACTAAGCATCAGGGACGATGCTACATTTTAAGTGTGGGGAGGTCGCCATCTCTGGCATTCTTTTTTTTTTTAGTGAACCACTACATACTCTTTTTATTTATTTTGCTATTTTTCTGTATTTTTCTTCTTATTTCTATTTTGCAGTACTTATACATTGCTATTTTCATGTATTTATACTCTCTTTCTGTATTTTGCATTTTTAGTTCATATTTTAGCCACTTAGTTTAGTTGCAATTCTAACTTATTAGTTATAGAAATTGTCGATTGATTAGTATAGTTTACCCTTTTTTTTAGCATAAGATAACTTGGAATAGATTGAAAAGAAAAAGGAAGTAAACTAGAGACTTTAACAGAATCAAAACAATCTACACACTTTGTACATATAGCATTACATGTTAGTTAGTTAACAATATTTCATCAAGGAGAAATACTAGAACTTTAAAGCCACGTTAAGTTTTACATTGAGAATAGTGGAAATTTTTAACTAAACCTGCATGACATACATAATTGATAAATGATTTTTGAGCTAGAGAATACATAGCCTGTGAGTTTTGAGCTTAATTGTATGGTTACATTCAAACCATAATTTTTATTCCTGTGTGTTCTGCCCTTCTTTTATATTCTGGTATTCTTTACTTTGTTTTAATCTATATGTCCGATTATAGATTAGAAATACATACCAAGAGAGTGATTGAGGCCATTATTTGATTTTAGCTCACTTATCCCAAAATAGCCTACCATTTACATCACCCTTGTTAGCCCCCTTGAGCCTTTAAATTCCCTTTTATTCTATTAGCCACATTACTAGCCTTAAGCAGAAAAACAAAATAAAATCCCAAGTTGAATCCTTGGTTAGCTTAAGATAGAAAATTATGTATAGTTTAAATGTGGGAAAACCTATTGGGAACATGGATGATAAAAACAAAAGGGTAGAAAAGAATTAAAATAATTCAAAATAAGAATTTTTGGGAAGCATGCTCATGTGAAATCAAAATAATTGAATTACCATGTGCAATAAAAGAAAAAGAGAAGAATTTATTCTTCAGTATTTGAATAAAGGGGACACAAAAAGAATTCCCCAATTGTGAAATAAAGCAATGCACATAGGATAAAAATAAACATTGAGATATGAGCATGTAACATCAAAAGTGAGAAAATATGGAAAATAGGTAAAGAAGCTTTGATTTAGAAAGTATGTATGTTAGGTGAGATCTTAGTCTAATTAAAGATTCACTTATTAGCTCACTTAGCCTTATACATATACCCTTACCTTTACCTTGGCCCCATTACAACCTTACTTAAAGACCTCATGATTTTTGGTATGACTATATTCTATGATTGTTGATTGATTAGATGAAGAACAAAGTTATAGAAAGTAAGAATAAAAAAAAGAATAGAGTGATTAACCCAATAAACACTGAGTGATTAGAGAGTAAACACAAAATCCAGTGAGGGTTCAATAGCTTATTAACATTTATCTCTGTTTAAATTATTAATTGTCTTACAAAGTTTATAAAATGCTTTTCTCTCCCATTTCAATTGTAAAGGCACTTTATCATTATCTAAGGTTTGGCTATATATATACATGACTCCTTGAGAATGTGAATTAATTTAACTACATGCAAGCTTTATATACAAGTGAATAAAAATTAGAATTGCATGATGCATCATTCATTTAGGTAGTTGCATTTAGATTAGATTGCATTACATGACATTCCATCACTTTAACCTTACTTTTCACCTTGGATTTAGCATGAGGACATGCTATTGTTTAAGTGTGGGGAGGTTGATAAACCCATATTTTATGATATATTTTGTGCTTAGTTTGAGTGATTTATTCAATCCTTCACCCACTTATTCATATTAATTGCATAGTTTTACTTTTCCTTCCTCATTATGTCATGTATGTGAAAAACATGTTTCCTATGCTTTAAAACTAATTATTTTAATTACCTTTAATTCCATTCGATGCCGTGACTAGTGTGTTGAGTAGTTTCAGATCTTTTAAGGCATGAATGACTTAAAGGATGGAAAGGAAACATACAAAAATGGAAGGAAAGCACAAAACGGAGTTTCTAAAGAAACTGGCATCCACGCGATCGCATGGGCGACGCAGACGCATGCCAAGCGCGAATCAACAGCGACGCGGCCGCATGACTGATGCAACCGCGTGACAAGAAAAGCTTCGAATGACGCGACCGCATGACCCACACGGACGCGTGACAGAGGCCACGCACCAGAAATTGCAGAAAATACTCCTAGCGATTTCTGAAGCCCTTTTTGGCCCAAATCCAAGTCCAGAAGGCATAGACCAGAGGTTATGAAGTGAGGGAATGCATCCATTCATAGAGAGACGACTTTAGTTTTAGTTTTCATGAGTTAGATTTAGTTTGGAGAGAGGTTCTCTCCTCTCTCTTAGGATTAGGATTTAGGATTTCTCTTAATTCGGGAGTGACTCTCGATCCCAGGTTTAATGTTCCTTTATTTCAAGCTTCTCTTTTACTTTTATTCACTACTTTAGTTGATTATTTACTTTTACAATTTAATTTATGAATTCTTCCATGTTACAGATTATTATTTTGGATTAATGTTATTTGAGGTATTTCAGTTAATATTGCTTTCTTTTATTTATTAGCTACAATTATTCCCAATCTAAAGACATTCTTATTCCAGTAGATTTACGTTTCTCCTTTTGGTTTTGGTTAAGAAATCAGTAACTCAGGAGTTATCAAACTCAAACATGCTTGATAATTGTTATCTTTGTTAATTGAATTGAGCTTCAAGAATCCCAATCTTTTCTTAGAAAATAAAATAGGATCCGAAGATCAATCCAATTAATCCATTGACCTTCCTTTATCTTAGTAAAGGTTAACAAAGCGGAATTAAGATTCAATTCTCATCATCATTGATAAGGATAGCCAAGATAGGACCTCTAGTTTCTCATACCTTGCCAAAAGTTTATTTACAGTCATTTATTTATTTTACTTGCCATTTAAATTGCTTGTTCTTCATTTACTTTATTCGCTAATTAAACTATTCACTCCTCATTCTCAAAACCCCAATTTACAATCTCTATAACCAATAATAAGAACATACTTCCCTGCAATTCCTTGAGAAGACAACCCGAGGTTTAAATACTCGGTTATCAATTTCAAAGGGGTTTGTTACTTGTGACAACCAAAACGTTTGTACGAAAGAATTTCTGTTAGTTTAGAGACTATATCTACAACGCGACTATTTTTATAAAATTCTTTACCACCATGAAATCCTAACGTCAGCCTTCCAAGTGTTTGATAAAATACTTAGTTGGATTTTAGAGTAGATTTTTATACTTTTGTCTTGAGATTGAAGACTTAGGTGCCTTGATATCATTGATGTCTAGTGTCATTGGTAATTTAGGGTTGTTAGTTGATTTTAGAATCATTTATATCCACTTGACTTAACCCTCCGATGTTAGAGGAAAACTAAGTGGAATTAACCCTTTGTAATTACCATGTTGTGGTCAATGATACAAGATGGGAAACCTTGACTCTTGATCCTTGCCATGAGTATCTTTTAGCATTTCTATTATCTTAGTTGTTATCTTTACTTTCTTGCAATTTACATTTTCCGTTCATTATTCAAAACCCTAAAAATACCTCATAACCAATAATATGCACACTTCCCTGCAATTCCTTGAGAGACGACCCCAAGTTTAAATACTTTCGGTTTTTATTGGTTTGACTTAAGTGATAAACAAAATTAAACTTAGATTGAGGGTTAATTGTTGGTTTGGATATATACTTCGATGAGATTATTTTTGTAAAAATTTCTAACCGACGATTTCCCTCCGTCAAGTTCCTAAGAAAAAATAATAGCCAGATATTAATCTTTGTGTGTCAAAACAAGTTCCCCAATCACTATCCAAAAAACTCGTTGGTTCCATGTCAGTTTGAGCAGAAAACATTAACCCCCAAGGATGGTGTGCCTTTGAGGTATTTTAGTACTCGTGTGCTGTCTCAAAATGCTTGTTAATGGCACAGTCTAAGAATTGGCTCAAATATTCTACTGTATAACTAATTTCTGGTCTGGTGTTGGTTAGATAAATCAATTTTTCAACCAATCTTCTATATTCAGTAGTCAATGTGAGTGGTGTCCCTGAGGTCCTCGCCAATTTTTTAGTGCAGTCCATAGGAGTTGAGGCAGTTTTGGTGTCCAGCAAGCCATATTCCTTGATAAGGTCGAGGCAGTATTTTCTTTGACATAGCCGAATCCCCCTCTTGCATCGAGCAACCTCTAACCTTAAGAAGAACTTCAATTCCCCAATGTCCTTGATTAATGCGCGAAAAACTTGTCTCACAACAAATCTCCCTTCGGCAAGTGTACCGAATTTGTCGTCAAGTAAAAACTCACAATAGAGTGAGGTCGAATCCCACAGAGATTAACGGATTAAGCAATCAATGGTTAATTGATTATCCTAGTTAGACGATTCAGATTTGGATGATGAGCGACAAGGAAATGTAAATGGCAGAAAAGTAAAGAAAGCAATAGAGTGCAGAGAAGTAAAATGACAAGAAAAGTAAATGTAAGAACTAAAAATAAAATGAACATTGGGATCAAGAGATATTGCAATCCTCCGGATCAAGTTCATTTTCATCTCTTCCTCAATCAATGCACTCATTGATCTCCTTGGCAATCTTAATTGATTGAATTACAATTTCTTGCAATTCAATCTCTTAAATCTTGATCAATAGCCAATTCCTTGGTCAATTGCTCATGAGAAGAGATGAAGTGTGGTCACTGATTATACCACATGCATTTCCCAAACCAGGTATTGAGAGGATTATAGTCACATATCCATCCAAACCCAATTTGGTCCAGCATGAGAAAGCATTTCTAGCTTGATCTCTTCATTCCTCTTTCAAGGTTTAAAAGAGATCCAAGTCTGAATAGCTCCTTTTCCAAGATAACTATCCAATTGGATGAAGATCGAAAGCTTTCAAGTAAAATCAAGAGAAAAGAAAGAAGAAGAAGAAGAATAAGAACTACACTTAATCCATTGAATCACAATAGAGCTCTCTAACCCAATGTAAAGAGTTAGTTGATCATTGCTCTACAAAAATAGAAAAGAAAGAAAGTGCAGAAGAGTAAAGATGAAGATAAAAACTGAAAATAAAACTTCAAATTCATAAATGAAAAGTACAAAGAAAGAAAAGGAAAAGTGTGTGAGGGGAGGGAGTCCGAAGACCCCTCTTCAATCTCCCATTCCAGGATTCCCCCTCGTCTAGCCTAAGATCTTTTCAATTAAAAGACTAAGGCCTTTATATAGGCTCTCCTAAATTACAAAATGAAATGAAAAGCAAATTACAATTAAATGAAAATTCCTATTCTAGATGCTTCTTGTGGCCTTGATTGGTTGACAATTGTGGGCCTACTTGCTTGAGCTTGGAAGTGGGCTTGAGAGAGAAGTGAGTCAAGTTGAGGTCCAGGTGCTAAAGTTAGTGCCAAAGTTAGCCACACTAACGCTACAAGTGTGGCGTTAGTGCTAAAGTTATTGTGGCTAACGTTGCACTTGCTGTCCAGTTTGGTGTTTTTGGGGCTTAAAAGATGCCTCTTGTTTGTGCTCAAATTTCATGCCCACTATAGAGTATTATATATCGATGGAAAGCTATGAATGTCAGCTTTCTAACGCAACTGGAATCACCTCAATCGATCTCTGTAGCTCAAGTTATGCTCCTTTGAAGTGGACATGGTCGCTGGCATATATGCCAACGTTACTGGAAATGTTGATTGCTAATAACGCTAGCGATTTCCCGTTTCTGAAGCTCAAACTTAGTGTTCACCCCATACTATTATATATTGTTGGAAAGCCCTGGATGTCTACTTTCCAATTCCTTTATAAGCGCATCCTTTGGAGCTCTACAACTTGAGTTATACTTCTTGGAAGGTGAAGAGGTCAGTTGGCCTAAATACAGGCTGATACCATGTTCATCATTGCACTTTTGGGGCAGGTTTTCTCCCTCAAATTTAGTGTCAACCATGTAGTGCCATATATGCTTGGAAATCTCTGGAATCCTATTTTCCAATGCCACTAGAATCACCTCATTTGTAGCTTTGTGGCTCAAGTTATGCGTGTTTGAAGAAGGCATGGTCAGGCTGTCAGGTGCCACGTTAACTTCCACGTTAACTAAGTTAACGTGGGAGTTAACGTGGCTCATGGTGGCATGTGTGGCTCCTTCCAACGTTAGTGACAATGTTAGGTGTCACTAACGTTGGCGATCACCTTCTTTTTTCACACTTTAGCCTCCACGTTAACTAAGTTAACGTGGAAGTTAACGTGGCTCCTTGGGGGTTGTGTGGTTGCTTCCAACGTTAGTGACAATGTTGGGTGTCACTAACGTTGTCGACCATTTTGTTCCTTCACGTTAGCTTCCACGTTAACTAGGTTAACGTGGGAGTTAACGTGGCTTAATGTGCTTTGGCCAACGTTAGTGACAATGTTGAGTGTCACTAACGTTGGCTTCCCCCCTTCCTTCTTAACGTTAGAGGCCACGTTAACTAGGTTAACGTGGACTCTAACGTGGCCACTCATGAGCTTGGTCCAACGTTAGTGATAATGTTAAGTGTCACTAACATTGGCTCCATTTCCTTTCTTCAAAGTTAATGCCACTAACTTTTCTCACTAACGTTGTGGCTTTCCTTCCTTCCACGTTAGTGCCTACGTTAGTGTAACTAACGTAGCCACTAACGTGGCTCTTCTCTTCTTCTTTTGGCCTGAAATCAATCAAACAAAGTGCATCAAAGTCTTGCTCTTAATCATGGATCATGCATCATCCAATTTATCATATAATTCATGCAAAATCCTGATGAAATCATGTAAAATGCACAATGTATGCTTGAATCAAGATGTAAGTGAATATCCACCCAAAACTAGCTTATTTTCTAAGAAAATGCATGAAACTATCTTAAAAACAGTAAAGAAAAGGTCAGTGAAACTGGCCAAGATGCCCTGGCATCACAACACCAAACTTAAAGCTTGCTTGTCCCTAAGCAAGTACTGGAACAAGAGAATGATGAATGGAATGCCAAGAGAAATGAGTCATTCTTATGGAAGTCATGTCCCTGGTTTTATGGTGGTTTCATGCATAGCAACTTAGGTTCATTCCTGGCTTTCAGACCTTTATCATGTCCTAGAATACTCACTGTGATTGCATCCCATGAGACTTTTATTCATTGATCCTTTTGTTGTCATTTCAGGGCTTATTTTTGTTCTTAAGCTAAGTGTTCTGTAAGGGGGCAACTCTTTAAAATAAGCTTTCAGCCAACACTCCCGAACCAGTTGGTTCAAGGTGCTAGGTGTTGAAGCACCCCTAAGGACTTACTTGCTCAAGTCTCTCCCCCATACATACACACCACAGGCACATAGTTTTTTTTTTTCTTGAGACCTTGGTGTCCAGCACCTCTTTGGGTTACTAAATGCTCTGTAGTGAGGGTTACTCTTGATAGTGGACTTTCAGCTGATAATCCCGAGTTAGTTAACCCAAGTTACCAAGTGATAAGGCACCTCAAAGAGCTTATTCATCCAAGTAGATCCCTCACACAGGAGCACCACAGACACATGCCTCAGGATTAAAACCATTGGTGCCTAGCCTTATTGCTTACTCTTTTTCTTTTATTTTTCAACCTTTATTGTTCTTTCCCTTTCTCTTATTAGGATCTTCTTATTTAGCTAGTCTCATGGGGTGTTTCTCAAGCACAGTATTCATGACAGATAGTTGTCCTCCCACCTTCTGGTTGAACCAACTTAGCTAACTTATGACCACACCATAAACTCATGAACTTACTCCATAGTATGAACTCTACTCTGGTCTTTAAAAATACTCATTCTCTTTTCATTTGATTCAAAGGGACAAGCATACTAGTAAGCAAAGTAAGGATGCAGTAATGACATTCAGACTAGAAAACACAGCCTTAATCAATAAAAAGTTTAAAAGACAGAATTGACATGTTTATTCACAAGGAGAAAGCACACATACATACAAAGAACATAGAAGACAATCATGCAAATTAAAGTGCTGGAAATAAGTAAGAGGAAAAAGGAACTTTACCACCTTGTAGTTCATCTTCATTGTTGTTGCCCTTTTCCTCCTATTCTTCCCCTTCCCACACCAGTCATAGAATGATTGCTTATACTCAAGCAACAATTACAACAGTGGTGACGGAGTTTATGATAGATCATGAATGTCTTAAAATAAAGTGTGAGTATGCATGTGTTTCAGCAAGCAAGATTTATGGATCACAACAAAAGCACAAGAAGTAAAACAGAGACAATGTGATTGCATTAATAAGTGGTGTTGGCATGGTACTTTGCATGAAAGTTAAGTGGCAACACCAAACATAGTGTGCCACTGTCAATTTAGAATGTTGCAAGTACCCAGTGAAGATTGAAATTCAAATTGTTGCATGGCAACACCAAACTTAGAGTGCAATCATATGCCAAATTATTGAAAGTAAACTAAGCAAAGCAGGGAAATGTTACCTACGGTTGGGTTGCCTCCTAACAAGCGCTCTTTTAATTTCATTAGCTTGACATGTTGTTCACGACTTTCTTCCTCTTCTTCCAGTTTGTTAAGAGGAATGACCTCAAGAGGAAAGAGGAGCCAATTAATGCCCCTTGTTTTGAGTGCCTCTCCCCAGCAAGCCTTCTTCTGTCGTTAGCTTGAGTAAACTTGCTTGTTGGGGTGGGGGTGGGATGGCTTTTGGTTGACCTTTTCTTCTTCATGAATATTGTCCTTCTTTTCTTGGTCACCATCCTTTTGTTAGTGTTCATGTTGATTGCCTTTACCACCTTGATTTCAGGATTTGGGTATTGTATGATGGGTGGAGCATCCTCTTCATCAAGAACTTCTTGAATTGGTGGTTCAATGAACTCACCCTCTATGCAACTCTCTGTTTCATTGGAGTGTGGACTCCCTTGATTGACTTCCTCCCTTTCTTCTACATGATGTTGCATTGAGTCTTTTGGGAGTGAGTTTGCATGTTCCTTTGTCACCACTAGTAACCTCTGTGGGTATGGAGCCTTAGGCTTATATACTCTCATAACCTCCTTCTTCTTCATAGAAATCTCACTTGGTATGGGTGCCTCTTTTTCTTGTTCTTCTGATTCCTCCCTTGTTTTTGACCTTTGAATGAATTCCTCTATTTCTGAAGAGAGTGAAGTGGACTCTCTTTGTGATCTCAGCTCTTCAATGAATTGTTCTTCATAATAGAGTTGTGCATTCTGTCTCAATTTTTCATCATGGTCTCTTTTTTCTATTTTCTCCTCTTCGATTGTCTTCATTATCTCTTCAAGGAGGAGTTTTATCCTAATGAGTCTCTCTTCTTCTCTACTTCTTTTGAGCTCTTCCATGAAGAGTTCCATCCTAGCAAGTCTGTCTAGAGGTGGTTGGGTAGGTTGTAATGGTTGGGTGGGGTTGGTTTGTGAATGGAATTGGTTGTTTTGTGGTTGTGTGTTCTGAAAGTGGTATGACTCTTGTGGGTAGTGGATTGAGTTTTGTGGATGGTGAAATGAGTTGTATGGATTTGGGAAAGACTTTTGTGCTGAGGCATACTCAAATGATGGAGAATTTAGGCATATAAAACTTGGAGGTGAGGTTGTATAATTGAGAGGTGATGGCTCTTGATGAATGGGGTATGAATGAGTGAAATCTCTTTGACTTTGATCTTCCCAGTCACAACTTGAGTAGTGATCAAAGTCATCAAAATATGGACCATTTTGTGACCCTGGGAAGCACTCCATTTCATGTTCTTGATACTCCCACCCACCATGAGCATAGTAAAGTGAATCATTCTGTGGTGGTGGAGAGTTTCCCATGAAATTTGATTGACTAGAATATGATGGATGCTCCTTTCTTTCCTGCAGAAAGCTCTGTCTCAAACAATAATCACCAAAAGAAATTGGAATCTCCATTGTCACAGATGAGAAAATTTCCAGCGAGGTAATATCACAAACAGTTGGTTAGCAAAAGAAAATAAAGAAATAAAAGAAAAAAAAGACAAAAGAAAAATGTCTAATCTAGTAAATCAATCAACCGGTAGTTTGTTAATCACAATTAATCCCCGGCAACGGCGCCATAAACTTGATGCGCGGAAAACTTGTCTCACAACAAATCTCCCTTCGGCAAGTATACCAATTTGTCGTCAAGTAAAAACTCACAATAGAGTGAGGTCGAATCCCACAGAGATTAACGGATTAAGCAATCAATGGTTAATTGATTATCCTAGTTAGACGATTCAGATTTGGATGATGAGCGACAAGGAAATGTAAATGGCAGAAAAGTAAAGAAAGCAATAGAGTGCAGAGAAGTAAAATGACAAGAAAAGTAAATGTAAGAACTAAAAATAAAATGAACATTGGGATCAAGAGATATTGCAATCCTCCGGATCAAGTTCATTTTCATCTCTTCCTCAATCAATGCACTCATTGATCTCCTTGGCAATCTTAATTGATTGAATTACAATTTCTTGCAATTCAATCTCTCAAATCTTGATCAATAGCCAATTCCTTGGTCAATTGCTCATGAGAAGAGATGAAGTGTGGTCACTGATTATACCACATGCATTTCCCAAACCAGGTATTGAGAGGATTATAGTCACATATCCATCCAAACCCAATTTGGTCCAGCATGAGAAAGCATTTCTAGCTTGATCTCTTCATTCCTCTTTCAAGGTTCAAAAGAGATCCAAGTCTGAATAGCTCCTTTTCCAAGATAACTATCCAATTGGATGAAGATCGAAAGCTTTCAAGTAAAATCAAGAGAAAAGAAAGAAGAAGAAGAATAAGAACTACACTTAATCCATTGAATCACAATAGAGCTCTCTAACCCAATGTAAAGAGTTAGTTGATCATTGCTCTACAAAAATAGAAAAGAAAGAAAGTGCAGAAGAGTAAAGATGAAGATAAAAACTGAAAATAAAACTTCAAATTCATAAATGAAAAGTACAAAGAAAGAAAAGGAAAAGTGTGTGAGGGGAGGGAGTCCGAAGACCCCTCTTCAATCCCCCATTCCAGGATTCCCCCTCGTCTAGCCTAAGATCTTTTCAATTAAAAGACTAAGGCCTTTATATAGGCTCTCCTAAATTACAAAATGAAATGAAAAGCAAATTACAATTAAATGAAAATTCCTATTCTAGATGCTTCTTGTGGCCTTGATTGGTTGACAATTGTGGGCCTGCTTGCTTGAGCTTGGAAGTGGGCTTGAGAGAGAAGTGAGTCAAGTTGAGGTCCAGGTGCTAAAGTTAGTGCAAAATTTAGTCACACTAACACTACAAGTGTGGCGTTAGTGCTAAAGTTATTGTGGCTAACGTTGCACTTGCTGCCCAGTTTGGTGTTTTTAGGGCTTAAAAGATACCTCTTGTTTGTACTCAAATTTTATGCCCACTATAGAGTATTATATATCGTTGGAAAGTTCTGAATATCAGCTTTCTAATGCAACTGGAATCACCTCAATTGGACCTCTGTAGCTCAAGTTATGCTCCTTTGAAGTGGACATGGTTGCTGGCATATATGCCAACGTTACTGGAAATGTTGATTGCCAATAACGCTAGCAATTTCCCGTTTCTGAAGCTCAAACTTAGTGTCCACCCCATACTATTATATATTGTTGGAAAGCCCTGGATGTCTACTTTCCAATGCTTTTGGAAGCGCATCATTTAAAGCTCTACAACTCGAGTTATACTTCTTGGAAGGTGAAGAGGTCAGTTGGCCTAAATACAGGCTGATACCATGTTCATCATTGCACTTTTGGGGCAGGTTTTCTCCCTCAAATTTAGTGTCAACCATGTAGTGCCATATATTCTTGGAAAGCTCTGGAATCCTACTTTCCAATGCCACTGGAATCACCTCATTTGGAGCTTTGTGGCTCAAGTTATGCGTGTTTGAAGAAGGCATGGTCAGGCTGTCAGGTGCCACGTTAACTTCCACGTTAACTAAGTTAACGTGGGAGTTAACGTGGCTCATGGTGGCATGTGTGGCTCTTTCCAACGTTAGTGATAATGTTGGGTGTCACTAACATTGGCGATCACCTTCTTTTTTCACACTTTAGCCTCCACGTTAACTAAGTTAACGTGGAAGTTAACGTGGCTCCTTGGGGGTTGTGTGGTTGCTTCCAACGTTAGTGACAATGTTGGGTGTCACTAACGTTGTCAACCATTTTGTTCCTTCACGTTAGCTTCCACGTTAACTAGGTTAACGTGGGAGTTAACGTGGCTTAATGTGCTTTGGCCAACGTTAGTGACAATGTTGAGTGTCACTAACGTTGGCTTCCCCCCTTCCTTCTTAACGTTAGAGGCCACGTTAACTAGGTTAACGTGGACTCTAACGTGGCCACTCATGAGCTTGGTCCAACGTTAGTGATAATGTTAAGTGTCACTAACATTGGCTCCATTTCCTTTCTTCAAAGTTAATGCCACTAACTTTTCTCACTAACGTTGTGGCTTTCCTTCCTTCCACGTTAGTGCCTACGTTAGTGTAACTAACGTAGCCACTAACGTGGCTCTTCTCTTCTTCTTTTGGCCTGAAATCAATCAAACAAAGTGCATCAAAGTCTTGCTCTTAATCATGGATCATGCATCATCCAATTTATCATATAATTCATGCAAAATCCTGATGAAATCATGTAAAATGTACAATGTATGCTTGAATCAAGATGTAAGTGAATATCCACCCAAAACTAGCTTATTTCCTAAGAAAATGCATGAAACTACCTTAAAAATAGTAAAGAAAAGGTTAGTGAAACTGGCCAAGATGCCCTGGCATCATTGATCTTGAACAAGTCATGGAGATGCTATTTCAAGGCCTGAATTTCATTCATGTCATCCCCTGCTAGGAGGAGATCATCAACATATACAAAAACTGCAGTGAAGGCGAAACCAGAGGATTTAGTAAATAAGTTGTGGTCATGATTGAACTGAGCATAACCAGCCTTGATTAGGGTGGAGGCGAGTTTAGTATTTTATTGCCTGCTCGCCTATTTCAGTCCATAAAGTGAGCGATCCAATTGGCAAACCATGTTAGGTTATGGGAGAGAAATCCCGGGGGGTGGCTGATGAATCCATATTTGATGACGAGTTTTGGTTAGAATTGAATGGATTTTCATCACATAAACTTGCACTTATTCCCTTGAATATCATGTTTTTGAACTTTCCTCCCAAATTGCGCTTGATTATGAAAACATGCTCTTTTGTGCCTAATTGAATCTATTTTATTCCATTTGCCTTCCATTCGATGCCTTGATGTTGTTTGTGAGTGATTTCAGGTGTATAAGGTAGGAATGGGTTGGAGAAAATGGAAGAAGAGCATGCAAAGTGGAGAAAACATGAAGAATCAAAGGAGATGAGTTCAGAGATGTGTGCGTGCGCACGGCTACTTGTGCGTACACACAGCTGCCCAATCAGAGTGCGTGGATCGTTTCAAGCGCATCGCGCATCCAACCAGGCATCGCCTAGTGTGCATGCGCACATATACTTGTGCGTACGCACAGGAAAGGATTTTTCGCAAAGTGTGCGGACACACGCATCTGTTTGTCCGCACATGTGTCCGCGCATGACTTCATTAAAATGGCACGTGACTCGTGATTTGGGGGCTTTGGAGGCCCATTTCTGAAGTCTTTTAGCTCATATTGGAAGGGAAATGGAGGACATAACATAAGATATCATTAGGATAGTTTAGGAGTAGTGGTAGGAAGCTTTTAGTTTAGTTTTTCTCTAAGTTTTTCATAATTTCTATTAAGGTTTATATTAGGGTTTTACATTCAAGTGCCATTTCCATTTTTGATCTTGGATTTTGCTAGCTTTCATTGTAAGTATTCTCTTGTTATTACTCTTTATAGTTACATTGTCATTACTCTTTCTTCTAATTCATGTTATAGTTCAATTTTGCTTCTCTCTTGCAATTTCAATTTCTAGTTGATGAATTTAATGTTTGATGTTTGTTTCATGCTTTCTTGTGTTATTATTGTTGATTGAGATCAATTGTTGCTTTTAGTTTCAAGTATTTTCTCATTTTCTCCATGTTTAAGGTTTTTTGCCCACCAAGTATTTGACAAAATGTCAAACATGGTTTTAGGCTAAATATTTGGCTCTTGGCTTGGGTAAAGTGAGCAATTGGGTTCCTAAAGTTGGAACGTCTAACATTTTGTTTCAATTCTTGGATTGTTAATTATTCTTGTTCCCACTAACGCTAAGTTGTTGCTAAGGCAATTAGCAAGCAATTTAGGATTTGTGGGTTGAGAACACTTATGCTCATTTAACTTACTTTCTGATGTGAGGTTTGATCAAGTGAGACTAATCTATCATAATTGTCATAGTTGTGGTTCCAACAAGGAAAGGACCCTTAGCTCACTCCAAGCCAAGACTCTTTTTATGCTTTCAATCTTTCATACACTTCTACGTTAATCTCTTTTATACTTTACTTGTTTATATTACATAGTCGGTTCTTTAATTTCTTCATTAGTTCAATCGTTACAATTTTGCATGTTCTTTTATTGCTTATTTGTTTATTTCTTCATTGACAACCCCTTGATCACTACAACCAGAATTGCACACTCATTGTTCTAAAGTACTCCTTGGGAGACGACTCGGGAGTCAAATACTCTCGGTTTTGAATTGGTTTTGGATTAACAACTTGATTGACAACTTGATTGATGGCCAATTTGTTGAGTTAGGACTATACTTACAACGCCAATTCTATTTTGATAATCAAGTTCCTAACTCGTGCATTTGGGCCTTGTCAGTGACCGTATATAGACTTCCTCAGCTAAATCCCCTTGTAAGAAGGCTGTATTGATGTCTATCTGGTGCACAAACTAGTTACTGACAACAGCTGTGGACAGTACAATATGTAGTGTATTTATCTTTATGACTGGGCTAAAAGTTTTAAGGTAGTCAATGCCAGCTATTTGGGTAAAGCCTTGAGCAACAAGCATCGCCTTGTGCCTTTCTATGGAACCATCAGGTCTCAATTTCAACTTGAATACCCATTTGTATCCTACTGCTCTTTTACCAACAGGGAGTGACGTTAAGGTCCAGGTGTTATTCTCTTTCAAAGCAGCAAGTTCCACATTAATTACTTCTTGCCAATTTCGATCACAGATGGCCTCAGCATAGCTCTTAGGTTCTTTGTGTATAGGCTAGTTTGAGGGTAACTGAAAGGAAGACTTGTGTAGTGGTATGCAAGGTGCTTATGTGTTTATAAATTCTGACTCGAAAAAAAGGATTGATGATTGTTCAAAAAAATGATGTGTTTTTTAATGTATGAGTTCAAGATTTTGTTCAAAAAATTGTAGATGGGGCTACTGTGAAATATGACATGCAGTTGAAGAACAATTGGTGTTTAGCTGTTGAGATGAAGTTGTCATGCAGTGAAAATCAGTGAGATAAGAAGGCTTTTTCTTTTCTCTAGATGATCTTCTCAGTGTTTGTGGTTGTGTGTTATGCATGGTATGAATGTCCCTAGTATCTCTCTAGTTGTGTAAAAGTTTGAGGTAGTGTGATGCATTGGGTGCCTATTTGTAATGTGTGAAATAAAATTTGTATCCAAATCATGATTTGTGAAAACTATTGGGGCATTATTCGAAATTGCGATGAAAGGATCATCAAAAACACCGAAATGTTGTACATGTGTGTGAGATGCAGAATTTTTATTTTCATTGCTATAGGTAGTGTGTTGAGTGATGTTTGCAAAAGAAAATGTATTTTCATAGAGAAGACATCTCTAGAGACAAATATATTTCTACTGTTCATATCATATACTATATAACCTTTAACTCCTTCTTTAATGTCAAAAAACACACACTTCCTAACTCTTCCTAACTCTGGCATCTAGTTTGGTTCTATGACTAACCAAGGTAGAGGTATACACTAAATAATAAAAAATTTTCAAGTAAGAAATGTCAGGGATTTTTCCTTTAGAATTGGATATGGTGATTGATTTTTATGCAATGTGCTTGGTATTCTATTAATAATATGAATAGCATACCTAGCATGATTCTGAAAACCGAACCGGACCAGCCAGTTCAACCGGATTAACCGGGAACCGGTCCGGGTAAGGTCAGAAACCGTCTAACAAAAAACCGGTGAAAAACCGGTCGAACTGGCGGTTAACCGGTGAACCGGGAGAACCGTCCGGTTTTTTAGCGATTTTTGGTTAAGAAAGAAAAAGTGCTAAACGGCGTCGTTTTTCCTTTAAAAAAAAAAGAAAAGAAAGGCTAAACGCCTAATTGCCTGAACGAAGCCCTAATCCTTTCAGCAGAAATCACCCACAACTCCACAAGCCAGAAGAGGGATCTGGGATCAGCAGTTCAGCACCGCCATCGCCACTGCTTCCAGCAGTGACAGCAGCAACGGCGTTGAGAGTCGCAACCACCACCGCGTCCTGTTTTGTCGCCGAGCTCGCCTCCTCGTTGGTCGTCACTGAGCTCACCTCCTCCTTCGTCATCACCGTTACTCGCCGCCGGTAAGACTCTGTTCTTATTCGGTTATTCACTTAGTCCTCATCGCTGCCTTCTGATTTTCTGTGCTTGATTATATGATTTATTTGTTTACAATTTTGATTTATTTGTTATCTGTTCATGATTTTGTTTCCCATGGCAGAAAGAGTAGAGGGATTCAACTTCGAGCAAAGGCATGGGAAAAAGAGGGTAAGGGTGGCTCGCGTGTGGAAGACGAAGGAAGGAAAACACTACGTTGTGGAGTGGCGAGTCAGCATCAGCCTCCTCTCTGATTGTGTCAACTCTTATCTCCGTGATGATAACTCCGATATCGTTGCCACTGACACCGTGAAGAACACTGTAACCTTCTTCTTCCTCTCTTCTTCTATGTTAGTAATTTTCTGCGTGATTTGTACCACCATCCAAATTTAACATTTTAAGGTCTGATATCTATCTGTTTGTATGTTGATATTTGGAGTGCGAATCTGTTTGCTTTCTGATGGGATTTAAAATCAATTATTTGCTTTTCTGAACTTTACTAGTTCAATATTTTAGTCTATTAAAAGATCCATTGTAAATGTTATAAACTGTTGTTGTCGTCTGATCTACTCATTTTAACAAAATAATTATGTCTGAATCTCATATGCTGCTTTGTACCTTCTGTTGGTTTCAATTGTATTTTTTCAAGAAGTGGCTAAATAGATATGATGTTAGGTTTGTTTTGATTTGATCCTGTCTCTAGAAAGAAATAGACAAAAATACAAAGAGATATTGATTAGAGACCGATATTTTCTGCTTACACTTCTAGGAAATACAAGAACTGCAAGTATTTCTGTCTTAGATGCTTATAATATAATACCAGTATTTAAACTCAGATCACATAAAATGTTTACAGCCCTGAATTCATGCTATAGGTTGGGTATATATTATTGTCTACAAACTTAAAGAACAAGGAATTTGCTTGCATATGCTATTTGTCTTTCATCCTCCATCATCACATCTATTCAATTTTGATATTTTTTTATGAAAATATTGCTAGGTAAATGCAAAAGCCAAGGAGTTCTTTGAACTACTTTCTGTTGAGAACTTTGCTATTGAGCTTGCCAAGCACTTTATATCATTCTATAGGCAGGTTGGTGAATGGTAAAATACAGTATAATATCATTATTCAAATAAATCTACATTTGTTTTCTTTTATCCTTTATAATCCTCTTGCACCATGCTCATTCTTTTAAAATTTTCTTACTAACAATTTTTCTTTGACCAAACTATTTATATCACATTAACCACTTCCTAGGTTTTTTAGTAATTTTATTTAATATTTAATTAAACCGGTTGAATCCCGGTTGAACTCCGGTCGAACCAGTGAACCATTGTACCAGTGACCTCATCGGTTTATTGACCAGTCCGATTCTCGCAACCTTGATACCCAGCTGCAAGATCCCAAATTTTCTTTGGCATGTGAGAATGGAACATTGATGAGCGGATAATTTATACCCTTTTAGCATTTTTACATAGTTTTTAGTATGTGTTAATTACTTTTTATTATATTTTTATTAGTTTTTATTCAAAAATCACATTTCTGGACTTTACTATGAGTTTGTGTGTTTTTCTGTGATTTCAAGTATTTTCTGGCTGAAATTGAGGGACCTGAGCAAAAATTTGATTCAGAGGCTGAAAAAGGACTACAGATGCTGTTGGATTCTGACCCTGCTGCACTCGAATTGGATTTTTTCTGGAGCTACAGAAGCCCAATTGGCGTGCTCTCAATTGCATTGGAAAGTAGACATCTTGGGCTTTCCAGCAATATATAATAGTCCATACTTTGCCTGAAATTTGATGGCCCAAAATGGCGTTCAAAGTCAGCCTAAAACATCTTGGCGTAAAACGCCCAAACTGGCACCAGAATTGGAGTTAAACGCCCAAACTGGCACCAAAGCTGGCGTTTAACTCCAGGAACAGCCTATGCACGAAAAAGCTTCAATACTCAGCCCAAGCACACACCAAGTGGGCCCCAGAAGTGGATTTATGCACTATCTGCACTTAGTTACTCATTTTCTGTAAACCTAGGTTACTAGTTTAGTATAAAAACTACTTTTAGAGATTTATTTTGGAACTTTTGAATCTTTTATCAGACTTTACCATCTTTAGATCATTGTTCACGTTTGGAGGCTGGCCTCACGGCCATGCCTAGACCTCTTCCACTTATGTATTTTCAACGGTGGAGTTTCTACACCCCATAGATTAAGGTGTGGAGCTCTGCTGTTCTTCATGAATTAATGCAATTACTACTTTTTTTATTCAATTCACGCCTACTTCTTCTCCAAGATATACTCTCGTACTTAATTTAGTTAAGTCAGAATGAAGGGGTGACCCGTGACAATCACCCAATCTTCGTTACTCGCTTAGCCAAGATCCGCGTGCCTGACAACCACAAGCAGTCTACATGATGTTCAACATAGTCATTAGAAGACAGCTGGAGTATATTCTCTTGAATATCTAATACGCAGACCGAGTCCGTGAGATTAGTATCTTCGTGGTATAGGCTAGAATTATTGGCAGCCATTCTTGGGATCCGGAAAGTCTAAACCTTATCTGTGGTATTCCGAGTAGGATCTGGGAAGGGATGACTGTAAAGAGCTTCAAACCTGCGAATGTTGGGCGCAAGTGACAGTGTGCAAAAGGATCAATGGATCCTATTCCGATGCTAGCGGGAACCGACAGATGATTAGCCATACGGTAGCTGTACCTGGTATTTTTCATCCGAGACGAGAAATCCGACAGTTGATTAGCCGTGTAGAAACCGTAGAGGACCATTTTCACTGAGAGGATCCTATAGCTTGCCATGGAAGGAAGTAACGCATGATTGGAAGAAGGCAATAGGAAAGCAGAGGTTCAGAAGCAACAAAGCATCTCCAAATACTTATCTGAAATTCCCACCAATGAATTACATAAGTACCTTTATCTTATTTTCTATTTTATTTATCTTTTAATTATCAAAACCTCATAATCAATTGAATCCGCCTGACTGAGATTTACAAGATGATCATAGCTTGCTTCAAGCCGACAATCTCCGTGGGATCGACCCTTACTCACGTAAGACGACCTAGTGCACTTGCTGGTTAGTTGTGCGAAGTTGTGAAAAGTGTGAATCACAATTTCCCACACCAAGTTTTTTGCGCCGTTGCCGGGGATCGTTCGAGTTTGGACAACTGACGGTTCATCTTGTTGCTTAGATTAGGCAATTTTATTTTATGTTTAAGCTTTTTAATTTTTATTTATTTTTGAAAAATAAATAAATAATATCAATAATAATGTTTAGTTTTCTAAAAATTCATTAGAATTTTTAACAACGAATTCCAGAGTTTCATAAGATATGTTGAAGCTTGGCTGGCTGTTTAGCCATGTCTAATCTTTTGGACTGAGGCTTCCACTTCTCATTGACATGCTTGTATGTTTTATGCTAAAGCTTGGCTGGCTATTTGGCCATGTCTAATCTTTTGGACTGAAGTTTTCACTCAAAGCTTGGCTGGCCATTTGGCCATGTCTAATTCTTTTGGACCGGGGCTTTAGACTAACATTGCATGATTCCTGGAATTCTTATTAAAAATTTTGTATCCCTTTATTTTCTTTTTCCAAAATAATTTTCGAAAAAATTTCAAAAAAAATTAATAAAATCATAAAAACCAAAAATTTTGTGTTTCTTGTTTGAGTCTTATGTCAAATTTTAAGTTTGGTGTCAATTGCATGTTTTAACTTTTCTTAAAATTTTCAAAAAATATATGCATTATGTTCTTCATGATCTTCAAGTTGTTCTTGATGATTTTCTTTGTTTGATCTTTACATTTTCTTGTTTGGTGTCTTTTCTTGTTTTTCATATGCATTTTCGAATTATTAGTCTCTAAAATTTAAAAGTTTTTAAGTTTGGTGTCTTGCATATTCTTCTTTTCTTAAAAATTTTCAAAAATATGTTCTTGGTGTTCATCTTGACATTCAAAGTGTTCTTGCATGCATTTTTGTTTTGATTCATAATTTTTATGTCATGTGTCATTTAGATGTTTTTCTCTCTCCTCATTAAAAATTCAAAAATAAAAAAAAATCTTTCCCTTATTTTACTCATAATTTTCGAAATTTTGAATTGATTTAGTCAAAAAGTTTTAAAATTTAGTTGTTTCTTGTTAGTCAATTCAAAATTTCAATTTAAAAACTTTATCTTTTCAAATCCTTTTCAAAAATCAAATCTTTTTCAATTTTCTTCTCAATATTTTCGAAAATTTCATAATTGATTTTCAAAATCTTTTTCTTATTTTTATATTTTTGAAATTAATGCTAACAATTAATGTTTAGATTCAAAAAAATTTTCAAGTTGTTACTTGCCTATTAAGAAATGATCAATCTTTAAATTTTAGAATCATATCTTTTAGTTTCTTGTTAGTCAAGTAATCAACTTTAATTTTTAAAATCAAATCTTTTTAATTTTCTTTTCAAATCCTTTTCTAACTTCTTATCTTTTCAAAATTGATTTTCAAATCTTTTTCAATTAACCACTTGATTTGTTTGTTTGATTTTAAAAAGTTTACTATTTCTTATCCTTTTCAAAACTACCTAACTACTTCTCTCTCTCTAATTTTCGAAAACTACTAACAACTTTTTCAAAATTCTTTTTAATTAACTAATTGTTTTAAATTCTAATCTTATTTTATTTTCCTTCTTAAATTTCGAATTCTAACTAATAATTAAAATAAAAACAAAAATATTTTTCTTCTCCCTCTTTTAAAATTCGAATTCTTCCCTCTCTCATCTCCTTCTATTTATTTTATTTATTTACTAACACTTCTCTTCTTCTTATAATTCGAACCCTCTCCTTCTCTCTGTGTTCGAATTCTTCTTATTCTCTCTCTACCTCATTCTTCTATTCTTCTACTCACATAAAGGAATCTCTATACTATGACATAGAGGATTCCTCTTCTTTTCTGTTCTCTTCTTTTTCATATGAGCAGGAGCAAGGATAAGAACATTCTTGTTAAAGCTGATCCGGAACCTGAAAGGACTCTGAAGAGGAAGCAAAGAGAAGCTAAAGCACAACACTCTAGAGAAGACCTAACAGAAATTTTCGAAAAAGAAGAAGACATGGCCGAAAATAACAACAATGGTGGAGATGCAAGGAAGGTACTTGGTGACTTTACTGCACCAACTTCTGACTTCTATGGAAGAAGCATCTCAATTCCTGCAATTGGAGCAAACAACTTTGAGCTTAAGCCTCAATTAGTTTCTCTAATGCAGCAGAATTGCAAGTTTCATGGACTTCCATTGGAAGATCCTCATCAGTTCTTAGCTGAATTCTTGCAAATCTGTGACACTGTTAAGACGAATGGGGTTAATCATGAGGTCTACAGACTTATGCTTTTCCCCTTTGCTATAAGAGACAGAGCTAGGATATGGTTGGACTCACAACCTAAAGAAAGCCTGAACTCTTGGGAAAAGTTGGTCAATGCATTCTTGGCCAAATTCTTTCCACCTCAAAAGTTGAGCAAGCTTAAAGTGGAAGTCCAAACCTTCAGACAGAAGGAAGGTGAATCCCTCTATGAAGCTTGGGAAAGATACAAGCAACTAATCAGAAGGTGTCCTTCTGACATGCTTTCATAATGGAGCATCTTATGTATATTCTATGATGGTCTGTCTGAATTATCCAAGATGTCATTAGACCACTCTGCTGGTGGATCCCTTCATCTGAAGAAGACGCCTGCAGAAGCCCAAGAACTCATTGAGATGGTTGCAAATAACCAGTTCATGTACACTTCTGAAAGAAATCCTGTAAATAATGGGATGACTCAAAAGAAAGGAGTTCTTGAGGTTGATACTCTGAATGCCATATTAGCTCAGAACAAAATATTGATTCAGCAAGTCAATATGATTTCTCAGAGTCTGACTGAAATGCAAGCTGCATCAGACAGTACTAAAGAAACCTCCCCTGAAGGAGAAGCTTATGACCTTGAGAATCCTGGAATGGAAGAGGTAAATTACATGGGAGAATCCTATGGAAACACCTATAATCCTTCATGGAGGAATCATTCAAATTTCTCATGGAAAGATCAATAGAAGACTAATCAAAGCTTCAATAATAATGGTGGAAGAAATAGGTTTGGCAATAGCAAGCCTTTTTCATCATCTTCTGAGCAATAGATAGAGAATTCTAAGCAGAGCCACTCTGACTTAGCAATCATAGTCTCTGATCTAACTAAGACCACTCAAAGTTTCATGACTGAAACAAGGTCCTCCATTAGAAATTTGGAGGCAAAAGTGGGTCAACTAAGTAAAAGAGTTACTGAAATCCCTCCTAGTACTCTCCCAAGCAATACAGAAGAGAATCCAAAAAGAGAGTGCAAGGCCATCAATTTACCCCACACGGCCGAACCTGGAGAGAGTCAAAAGGCAGTGATTTCACTAAGGAAGACCTCAATGGATGTCCACTGGCCACTAAGAAGTTCCCTATTGATAAACCAAAGGAATCTGAGGCTCATACAGAGACCATAGAGATTCCACTGAACTTACTGTTGCCATTCATGAGCTCTGATGAGTATTCTTCCTCTAAAGAGGATGAAGATATTATTGAAGAGCAAGTTGCTCAATATTTGGGAGCAATCATGAAGCTGAATGCCAAGTTGTTTGGTAATGAGACTTGGGAGGATGAACCTCCATTGCTCATCAATAAACTGAATACCTTGGTTCAACAGAAATTACCCCAGAAGAAACCGGATCCCGGAAATTCTTAATACCCTGTACCATAGGCACCATGACCTTTAAGAAGGCTCTGTGTGACCTTGGGTCAAGTATAAACCTCATGCCACTCTCTGTAATGGAGAAACTAGGGATCTTTGAGGTACAAACTGCAAGAATCTCACTAGAAATGGCAGACAATTCAAGGAAATAGGCTTATGGACTTGTAAAGGATGTTTTAGTGAAGGTTGAAGGCCTTTACATCCCTGCTGACTTTATAATCCTAGACACTGGGATGGATGAAGATGAATCCATCATCCTTGGAAGACCCTTCCTAGCCACAATAAGAGCTGTGATTGATGTGGACAGAGGAAAGTTAGTCCTTCAATTGAATGAGGACTACCTTGTGTTTAAGGCTCAACGATCTTCTTCTGTAACCATGGAGAGGAAGCATGAAAAGCTTCTCTCAATACGGAGTCAAACAGAGCCCCCACACTCAACTTCTAAGTTTGGTGTTGGGAGGCCACCATTAAGCTCTGAGTCTCTATGAAGCTCTCCAAGAGCTCACTGTCAAGCTATTGACATTAAAGAAGCGCTTGTTGGGAGGCAACCCAATGTTATTTAATTATATTTATTTTCCATTGTTATTCTATGTTTTCTTTAGGTTGATGATCATGTGAAGTCATAAAAATAACTGCAGAATTAAAGCAAAATGAAAAACAGCACACCCTTGAGGATAGGCTTACTGGCGTTTAAATGACAGTAAGGATAGCAGAATGGGCGTTTAACACCCAGCCTGGCAGCACTCTGGGCGTTAAATGCCAGAATGGGCAGCATTCTGGGTGTTTAATGCCAGAATGGGGTGTCTGGCGTCTGATTGGCGTTAAACGCCAGAAATGGGTAGCAGATTGGCGTTTAACGCCAGGAAAGGTAGCAGAGCTGGCGTTTAACGCCAGAATTGGCACACAGAGGGCGTTTGAATGCCAGAATGGTGCAGGGAGCAGAATTCCTTGACACCTCAGGATCTGTGGACCCCACAGGATCCTCACTATCCCACCTCTTCTTCTCTCCTCTTCACACCTTTTCATAACACTCTTCCCCAAATACCCTTGACCAATCCCATCAATAACTCTTTCCTAAATACCCTTCACCTATCAAATCCTACCTTCTTCCCCATATCCTCTTCACCACTCACATCCATCCATCATAAACCCCACCTACCTCACCATTCAAATTCAAACTATTTCCCTCCCAAACCCACCCCTTCATGACCGAATCCCCTCTCTCTCCTACCCTATAAATACCCCTCCTTACAACCTTCAATTTCACACTTCATACACATTTAACCCCCCTTGGCCGAAACCACTCCTCACCTCCATCTCCTCAATTTCTTCTTCTTATACTTCTTTCTTTCTTCTTTTGCTCAAGAACGAGCAAACCTTTTAAGTTTGGTGTGGAAAAATCTCTGCTTTTTTATTTTTCCATAACCACTAATGGCACCTAAGGCCAGAGAAACCTCTAGAAAGAGGAAAGGAAAGGCAATTGCTTTCACCTCCGAGTCATGGGAGATGGAGAGATTCATCTCAAAGGTCCATCAAGACCACTTCTATGAAGTTGTGGCCAAGAAAAAGGTGATCCCCGAGGTCCCCTTCAAGCTCAAAAAGAGTGAATATCCGGAGATTCGACATGAGATTCAAAGAAGAGGTTGGAAAACTCTCACCAACCCCATTCAACAAGTCGAAATCTTAATGGTTCAAGAGTTCTATGCCAATGCATGGATCACTAAGAACCATGATCAAAGTATGAACCCAAACCCAAAGAATTAGCTCACAATGGTTCAGGGGAATTACTTGGATTTCAGTCCAGAAAATGTGAGGTTGGCATTCAACTTGCTAATGATGCAAGGAGATCCTCACCCTTTCACTAGAAGGGTCAACTTTGATCAAAGGTTAGACCAAGTCATTAGGGACATTTGTGTGGAAGGAGCTCAATGGAAGAGAGATTCAAGAGGCAAGCCGGTTCAACTAAGAAGGCTTGACCTCAAACCCGTGACTAGGGGATGGTTGGAGTTCATCCAACGCTCTATCATTCCTACTAGCAACCGTTCTGAAGTTACAATAGACCGGACTATCATGATCCATATCATCATGAATGGAGAGGAAGTAGAAGTTCATGAGATCATATCTCTAGAACTCTACAAGGTGGCGGACAAGCCCTCTACTTTGGCAAGGTTAGCCTTCCCTCATCTCGTCTGTAACCTATACAATTCAGCTGGAATTGTCATAGAGGAAGACATCCTCATTGAAGGAGACAAGCCCATCACTAAAAAGAAGATGGAGCAAACAAGAGAGCCCACTCATGGACCTCAACAAGATCATAAGGAAGTTCCTCATCTAGAAATCCCTGAGATACCTCAAGGGATGCATTTTCCTTCACAAAATTATTGGGAGCAAATCAACACCTCCTTAGGAGAATTAAGTTCTAACATGGGACAACAAAGGATGGAGCACCAAGAGCATTCCATCATCCTCCATGAAATTAGAGAGGACTAAAGAACCATGAGGGAGGAGCAACAAAGGCAAGGAAGAGACATAGAGAAGCTCAAGCACTCAATAAGATCTTCAAGAGGAAGAACTAGCCGCCATCACTAAGGTGGACCTGTTTTTTAATTTCCTTGTTCTTATTCTTCTGTTTTTCGAAATTTATGATTTATGTTTTGTCTATGTTTTTGTCTTTATTACATGATCATTAGTATCTAGTGTCTATGTCTTAAAGCTATGAATGTCCTATGAATCCTTCACCTTTCTTAAATGAAAAATGTTTTAATTGCAAAAGAACAAGAAGTGCATGATTTCGAATTCTATCTTGAAATTAGTTTAATTATTTTGATGTGGTGGCAATACTTTTTGTTTTCTGAATGAATGCTTGAACAGTGCATATTTTTGAATTTGTTGTTTATGAATGTTAAAATTGTTGGCTCTTGAAAGAATAACGAAAAAAAGAGAAATGTTATTGATAATCTAAAAATCATAAAATTGATTCTTGAAGCAAGAAAAAGCAGTGAAAACAAAGCTTGCGAAAAAAAAAAGAAAAAATGGCAAAAAAAAAAGAAAGAAAAAAAGAAAGAAAAAGAAAAAGCAAGCAGAAAAATCCAATAGCCCTTTAAACCAAAAGGCAAGGGTAAAGAGGATCCAAGGCTTTGAGCATTAATGGATAGAAGGGCCCACATGAATAAAATCCTGGCCTAAGCGGCTAAACCAAGCTGTCCCTAACCATGTGCTTGTGGCGAGAAGGTGTCAAGTGAAAAGCTTGAGACTGAGCAGTTAAAGTCGTGGTCCAAAGTAAAAAAAGTGTGCTTAAGAGCTCTGGACACCTCTAATTGGGGACTTTAGCAAAGCTGAGTCACAATCTGAAAAGGTTCACCCAGTTATATGTCTGTGGCATTTATGTATCCGGTGGTAATACTGGAAAACAAAATGCTTAGGGTCACGGCCAAGACTCATAAAGTAGCTGTGTTCAAGAATCAACATACTAAACTAAGAGAATCAATAACACTATCTGAATTATGAGTTCCTATGGATGCCAATCATTCTGAACTTCAAAGGATAACGTGAGATGCCAAAACTGTTCAGAAGCAAAAAGGCTACTAGCCCACTCATCTAATTGGAACTAAGTTCATTGATAAGTTTGGAATTCATTGTATATTCTCTTCTTTTTATCCAATTTTGTTTTTAGTTGCTTGGGGACAAGCAACAATTTAAGTTTGGTGTTGTGATGAGCGGATAATTTATACCCTTTTTGGCATTATTTTTACATAGTTTTTAGTATGTTTTAATTACTTTTTATTATATTTTTATTAGTTTTTATTCAAAAATCACATTTCTGGACTTTACTATGAGTTTGTGTATTTTTCTGTGATTTCAGGTATTTTCTGGCTGAAATTGAGGGACTTGAGCAAAAATCTGATTCAGAGGCTGAAAAAGGACTGTAGATGCTGTTGTATTCTGAGCCTGCTGCACTCGAAATGGATTTTCTAGAGCTACAGAATCCCAATTGGCGCGCTCTCAATTGCGTTGAAAAGTAGACATCCTGGGATTTCCAGCAATATATAATAGTTCATACTTTACTCGAGATTTGATGGCCCAAACTGGCGTTCAAAATCAGCCTAAAACATCTTGGCGTAAAACGCCCAAACTGGCACCAGAATTGGAGTTAAATGCCCAAACTGGCACAAAAGCTGGCGTTTAACTCCAGGAACAGCCTATGCACGAAAAAGCTTCAATTCTCAGCCCAAGCACACACCAAGTGGGCCCCGGAAGTGGATTTCTGCACTATCTGCACTTAGTTACTCATTTTCTGTAAACCTAGGTTACTAGTTTAGTATAAAAACTACTTTTAGAGATTCATTTTGGAACTTTTGAATCTTTTATCAGACTATACCATCTTTAGATCATTGTTCACGTTTGGAGGCTGGCCTCACGGCCATGTCTAGACCTCTTCCACTTATGTATTTTCAACGGTGGAATTTCTACACCCCATAGATTAAGGTATGGAGCTCTGCTGTTCTTCATGAATTAATGCAATTACTACTGTTTTTTATTCAATTCACGCCTACTTCTTCTCCAAGATATACTTTCGTACTTAATTCAGTTAAGTCAGAATGAAGGGGTGACTCGTGACAATCACCCAATCTTCGTTACTCGCTTAGCCAAGATCTGCGTGTCTGACAACCACAAGCGGTCTACATGATGTTCAACGTAGTCATTGGACGACAGCTGGAGTATATTCTCTTGGATATCTAATACGCAGACCAAGTCCGTGAGATTAATATCTTCGTGGTATAGGTTAGAATTATTGGCAGCCATTCCTGGGATCCGGAAAGTCTAAACCTTGTCTGTGGTATTCTGAGTAGGATCTGGGAAGGGATGACTGTAAAGAGCTTCAAACCTGCGAATGTTGGACGCAAGTGACAGTGTGCAAAAGGATCAATGGATCCTATTCCGATGCTAGCAGGAACCGACAGATGATTAGCCATGCGGTAGCTGTACTTGGTATTTTTCATCCAAGACGAGAAATCCGACAGTTGATTAGCCGTGCAGAAACCGTAGAGGACCATTTTCACTGAGAGGATCCTACAGCTTGCCATGGAAGGAAGTAACGCATGATTGGAAGAAGGCAATAGGAAAGCAAGGGTTCAGAAGCAACAAAGCATCTCCAAACGCTTATCTGAAATTCCCACCAATGAATTACATAAGTACCTTTATCTTATTTTCTATTTTATTTATCTTTTAATTATCAAAACCTCATAATCAATTGAATCCGCCTGACTGAGCTGTTGAATGTTAACAAAGGAGAACAGATTTTCTTCAGAAGCCATGACTTTACTTATATCAATGGATCTTTGAGATGGTGTAGATCCAGATCTTTCTCTTTGAATTCATTGATCGGAGTCTTTGTTTCTATTGAATTGATGAGATTCGTGAAATAATCAAACTCTCATCAAGCTCTTTTGTATGAATCCAAGAGAGAAGACAAGAAGATAAAGGAAGGAAGAATGATTGAGGGAAGAAGAAAAAGAATCGCAGAAAATTGCAGAAAATCGCATTGATTTTTTAAGAAAAAGGATTTGATCTTCGTTCCTCTCTTGAAGCTCGATTCTAACCTAACTTTCTGTCCACGCTCACCGCACCATGTTGAATTTGGTGAGTTTTAGAGAGTTAGAGAATAAGAGCTTCATGAAGAACACTGTTGTGAAGAATCATGACCGAAGAAAAGGGCTTCTAGTCACTATACTTCATTTTCTAGTGAATCATCTTCTATAGATTTCATTTACATATTAAGTATAAATAGTACTTGGTTCCATTAATATGTGTTAGTGATGTTGATGCTAAGTCCATTACAACGGTATTTTTTTTTTGAAGATCCAAGACGAGCAGTGGTTTATTCATATTCCTTTCTTCTTTTTGTTGCATGAGTCGGGTGTGTTTGGCAAACCTATTGAAAAAGAAAAAAGTGTGTTTAACTCTGTTGAACGTTTTATCTTTATGTTTGGCAACTCTGAACACATAAGTGATTCCACATCTGAACGCACATTCACGTGAAGCTAAAATTTATTGTTTCTGCGTTCATATTTATGGTGACTGATTACCGTTAAAAAATTAGGTAAAAAATTTATTTCTTTTCTATCAATCCTACCTTTTATTTTCTTCTATAAAAAGGATACTAGTAACCATTACCTTCAAGGCTTCACAGTACTTCTTTCTAGTTCTTCGTAGTTCTTAGTTCTATTTTTTTTTTCATCAAAATCTGTTTCAATCACTAGTAAGGTGAATATTTTAATTTTTTTTATTATTTTTAGTGTTGTCTTTTATATTTTAATTTTTATGTTTTTTGTTCATTAGATATATGTTGTTGGTTTTATGAAATTTTTATTGTTTCTTATCTGTATGATTTTTTTTATTCTTTGATGTACTCTATTTCCGTTTTGTATAAAAATAAAATTATAAGTCACAATAGAATTATAAATAATAAAATTTATAATATAAAATAATACTAAATAAAAGAATACAGATAGTACTAAAAAAATTATAGAATATTTTTTTTGTTTTATATTATAAAATTTATAGTACTCTTTTTTTTAATATTTATTTTATTTATATGATAAATAATTTTTATATTATTTTTGTTAGTGTTCTGATTTTTTATGTATATTATTATTTTTTGCAATTCTTACTGTTTCTTTGTTCTTAGTAATTTTTTTTATATTTGACGATTTTTTATGTCTAATATTTTTGTTTTGGTTGAAATTTTTATTTTTTATTCAGTTCAATAAAATTTATAATTATAATACTCATATATTATGTTTTATTGTAATTTTTTTATAATATAAATTATAATCTCATTTAAAAAGACAAATTAAATAAAAAATTATTCATAGGTAATAAAATATATTTTTTAATTTTAGTATAAAATATATTTTGTTAACTTTTACATGTTACTTTAATTTAGTAAATAAATATTGATTTTCTTATAAAAATATCTAAATTAAGATGATAGGATAATATATAAAAAAAAGAGGAATGTTAGGAGCCAGCAACTTTTGTGATTTGTAGTCATCAAATAGCCATCAATGATGGTTTTAATGGTGTGAAATTTGTGTGAAATTTCATCTAATGGCTCATTTTTCTTTGCTGGTTACATGCTGGCCATAATTTAACAAAGTTGCTGTCCCCCTAGAGTTTTCATAAAAAAAAATAAAAATGTTATATATACACCAAAACCAGCCACCAATGTATTTGTGTATAAATATATGTGTAATTTAATTTATTTTTAATTTGTATTTATATTCATTCTAGCATGTATTTTATACTGGTGGCCGACTTTATTGGCTGATTTTAGTGTACATCGTAGTATAACTCTAAAAAAATATTTAAATTGATGTCTCTCTTAGTAATTTTTCATCTAAAAATGATTTTGAGTAGTATAATCCAAACAATATTTATTTTACTATAATTTATTTTGATATAAAGATTGTCAAATATAAATCACATTAACATAAACTTATTTTTTATCAAAATCAATTTTACAAAATCAATTTTATACAAAATTCTATTTGTAAATTATAATTCAAACACATACTTTGTTTTTTTATAGTTTATTTAAATTCACGTTAAGCTTTTTAAAATTTTAATATTTATTCAATGAATTCATTTTGAAATTGATATAAAAAAATTTCAAAAGTAATTTAACATTAATTTAAATCATCATATAAAAATTATATCATTATATAAATTGTTATACAAATGTATACTCAAAAATCGTTTATATGTTATACACGGTTCCACCAAGATAGTCTAAAAAAAAAAAAAAAAGACTAAAAGAGAGAAAAAAAAACGGGGTTCCTTCTCTCTCACAAAGAAACCCCTTCACAATAGCTAACGCCCCCTCTCTCTCTCTCTCATCGCCGCCAGCAGCAGCAGCCAGCGCCCGGCTTCGCCGTCGCCGAACTCTTCTCCTCAGCCAGCGTCCAGCCCCGCCGTCGCTATCCTCTTCTCCTGGATCCCTTCTCCTCGCGTCGCCAGGTCTGTTCGGAGCTGGGCGTCGCCACCTCTGTCCTCGTCGTCGGCCACCCTGAACTTGTGTCTCTGTCTTCGTCGTCGAGCCTCCCGCCTCTCTCTCGTGCGCGTCAACCTGTCTTCGAGCCTCTCTCTATCCGAGTTCACTTTCCTTCCTCCCTGGCCGTCACTTCCCTTCCTCCCTCGCCGCCGTAAGCAAAACTGCTTCAATTTATGTTTTCTTGTTTTGTTAATTTGACCGAGTTGCTGAAATCTGATTCTGAGTTGCTGATTTTTCTGCTTTTGTTCATTTTTATTTATTTTGTTAAATTTGGATGGATGATGGTTGATGGTGTTTTGTTAAATTTTTTTAAAATAATTTTGATATTCTGAGTTGCCGATTTTCTGAAATAATTGTGTTCTAATTGGGATTGTTGCTGATGTGATTCTGAATTTAGTTTGGATGCTGAATTTGGATTTTTTGCTTAGTTTTGCTGTTTTTGGATTCTCTGGCTTTGAATGATTTTGGATGCTGAGAAGTTTTTGGATTCTGACTTTTGTTGAATAATTGATTAGTATTGAGGATAAAAATGTAATAGAATAAGATTTTCTTCAAGAAAGAGTGAAAGAAGAGGAGTTAGACTCTTGAATGTTATTCTGTTTCAGGTCAATAGCTTCCATATATATATATATAGTACAAACCTTATGTTTGGAAGTGTGATTTAATTTTTAGTTCAAAATAATATGATCTGTGTATTGATTCTTAATAATTCTGTTTTCAATTCTAAGTCTATGAATTCATTTCTTTGTTTCTTATATCACAATTAATTTTCTCCTTTTCTCATCACCATTCTGTTCTGATTCTTTTGGAGTGTTTATTTTGATTCTCAAGCAATTGAGCTTGATTAGAGCTTAGAAATTAATTAAAAATCTTTTATTATGAATATTTAATAATAAAATATGAACTAGTTACTATGTGAAATAGTAAAATTTTGAATTTTAAATTGTTGTTCTGGGGATGTTCTTGATGATGTTGTGCTGTTTTTGACATTTTAGTAACTTGTTAATTGATAAATTGTACTTTTTGTGGTTTGTTCTTGATCTTATTATTGTTATTTTGATCTTAGTTTATATTGTTGATCTTAATTCATTGTTTTTATCATTGAGTTGCTGTTAACTAAATTTTGTTATTGACTAGATGATAGTATCAATTTGGTTAAATTGGGGATAATTGTGCAGAACAATGAATGGATGGAGGATGCAGATCTTGTTTTAGTTGGTGGTTGTTTTAATTAATAGGTTGCAGTTCTAGTTCTTATTTTGTCGTTGTATTGCTATATTAACTTGTTTTGTTAACTTGTTTTGTTATGTTCTTGATCTTTCTAACTTGTTACTTTGATAAATTGTTGTTCTGGGGCGGTTCTTGATCTTGTAAATTGCGATTGTTAGGTTGTTGTGCTGCTTTTGACATTTTAATAACTTGTTAATTTGATAAATTGTACTTGTTGTGGTTTGTTTTTTATCTTGATCTTATTATTTTGATCTTAGTTTATGTTGTTGATCTTAATTAATTGTTTTTTTCATTGGGTTGCTGTTAACAAAATTTTGTTATTGGCTAGATGATAGTATCGGTCAATTTAATTTGTTGTTCTCGTTATTGCATTTTGTTTGATCTTAGTTTATGTTTTTTTGGATTTTGATTATTGATGACAAACTATGATATTGGCATTTTATGTGTTGGTTGTTTCTTTTATTATTTGACTTTTGAGTTTGTATTTGGATGATATTATAATATTGTGGTTGGTGTAATACTTTTGATTTAGATGACATTCTAAAGTTTAAATTAGATTATAATTATGTTTTGGTGTGTTCATTTATGTTTTATTTATTATTTTATTATAAAACGGTTATTCCGATTGAACCGGTTGAACCTGTAAGCCAATGAGGCAGTGAATTAGTAGCTAGAGTGGTTCAATGACCGGTTCGGTTTTTAGAACCTTGGTAAGAGCCCGACTAACCTTATGAAAACTCAAAAAAAAAAAAATCTAAAATACGAGTTTAATTTGTTTTTGAAAAAAAAAAGATTTTTTTTATTTTATAACAGAAAAAATCCTTTAACAACTTCGTTGTCCTAAAACTAAAATAATAGTGATAAACGCTGCTTCATCCATCTCCATCCATCTCCAGAAACACAACAGAATTGCAATTTGATTCCAATTCATTAACAAATAAAAACGACGGAATCTGCTCCTGCAACGTACTAACCCTAACTCCCATCAAATTCAGAAATCAATCCTCATCTTCTTCTTCTTGCCTTTCTGAGCAGATCTAGTCACTTTCCGCGAACAGGCGATGGCATCGAAGGCGGTGGCCGTGGCAGCTGAGAAGGTTGGTAGGGCTGCGCGCCGTCAGGCCGTTACCTTAACGGACGCCGCCGCCTCCCGTGTACGGCAGCTTCTTGAGCAGCGCCAGAGGTCTTTCCTCAAGCTCGGTGTCAAGGCTCGCGGTTGTAACGGCTTATCCTACACCCTTAACTACGCAGGTTTTCCTCTTTGCCTTTTTTTTATACGATTATTTGTGTTATATACATATGATATAGGCATAGCATGATCATGTAGCTTCGGGTTAGGGTTACGGTTTTCTTATTTATATGGTTTATTTTGCCATGTAAACTTTTGTTTGTGAAAGAGAGGCGTATTTCAATTTATTTTGCATGTATCAATCCAATAATATCCTATTTGTTTATATGCCGGAATTTTCCTATTTCCTTGGGAAGCTTTTTCTTATTTGGTTGCATTAGTATCTTGTTGACGCCCAATGTCATGAAATTGCTCAATTTGTTTTCTTCCGAGCTAACACATTTTGGGGATTGAAATGGATTTATGATGAAAATGAATTAAGCTTGAAGTTCTTTGTTAAGGAATTAGGAACTAGCAGAAACAATGAAACAATTGATGACCATAAAGAGGTTAAGAAACAATAGATATCATTATTCCACTAGGTTGAGTTGCTATATGGATTAATCCACACCGTTGACCTCTATCAAAATATTGCTAACTTGTGTTATCACTTTTCCAATACATCATTGCATCATGTCATGTTAAAGATGCATAAATTACATTGGTATACTATGTTATGTTAAGGAGCTACTGCTTTAAGTAACTTCCATATGACTGCAAAAGCATGCATTTGAGGTACTAATGGTGCAACCATGTGTATTATGATCTTAAATCTGATGTCCCAAATATGAGAAACATTGAAAAATGTTTACTTTGGGGCTAGCTAGAGATGAGTGCATTTTGACTTTTTTACCTTAATAGTTTTTGGTTTGACAGATGAAAAAGGGAAGTTTGATGAGTTGGTTGAGGATAAAGGTGTCAAGATACTGATTGATCCAAAGGCCCTTATGCATGTTATCGGAACAAGGATGGATTTTGTAGATGACAAACTCAGGTAAATGTTTATATCTCTCTCCCCCTTCCCTCCTTTTTGTTTTTGTTTTTTTTTTCTTTTTTTTTTTTTGGCTTATTGTATTGTGGTAAAGAAATACTTTTCGTTTTCGGAGCAATATTATATATCGGGAAAATATGCAATTACAGAAACAAACATCTTAAGACCATTGTATCAAAACTGCACATTGGATTGTGAATTTTTGGCCATATTTAGACTTGATAAGTTATAGTGTTATACCTTGTGTTAGTTCCTTTTTATTGAAGAGTTCATCCTCTCACGTCTCACCAAGTTACTTTGTATACATTTCAATTCATACTGTGGTTGTCTAAACTTGGAAATAGTAGGTTCCTCGATGATATCTGATTTTTGAAGAGCAAAATTAAATTTAATATATTATTGTTGATGATCATGAATGTGACAATTAATTGTTTAGACTATTTGTGTCTGGCAAACTTCATGCTTTCACCTCAGAACAGTATATTTGGTAAATTTTGATCAACTTGTGAGTGACTATTTATTCCCTCTCGCACCAATGAATAAATTTGCTATCTACTTGCTTTTGTTATTTATCTGTATCAGTGGATATATATGTTCTGCTTGACTTTGTTACTTTTTGTGATTCCCCTTTTCCTCAACTTAACTTTGTGATGATAATGATAATTATAGTATTAATAATTGCTGTCTTCTTTCCTTGCTTGTTTATTAACGAATAATTATATTTTTTATTTTTATTTTTTTCCAGATCAGAGTTTATTTTTGTCAATCCAAACTCCAAAGGCCAGTGTGGTTGCGGTGAATCTTTCATGACATCAACAAGTAGTGGAGGAGGCAAGCCATGAAATGGTTGCAATTATTGTTTGATGATTTTAATCGATCAACATACCTGTACAATTAATGGATTTCAAAAATTTTGCGTGGGGAAATGAGGAAATGAAAGCTTTTGGTGCTCGAACTACTGGATAGTGAATTTTGAGATAGTTTCATTACACGGTTAGCTGAAGCTAATGGTAATAACTAATAAGTGCATAGGACAACAACTAATTTGTATTATCGCAACATTTATTCTGATGATTCTGATTTCCAATGTAAATTCTCTTTTGTATTATGAAATTTGTATATTTTGTACAACAATATCATCATCATTTAAATAAAAGTAAAATACACACCATTCTTATATCTTTATATCACTCCGTTTTTTCGCCGTTTGTATAACTACAAACGTAACATTTTCCTGTTTTTTAAAGTCAGACCTACATTACCCTCTCCTACAAAATAAAAATAAGCTACAATCAAACTCTTAACGTATTTTCTTGTAATCAAGATAATACATAAATTTTAGAGTTGAAACATTATTGTTGGGTTCCATAGTGATCTCTTCATCTTCTTTTTTAAAATTATCTGAGATTCTCCGCAGTTTTGTAAGCCCTAGTTTATTGTAGGCGTCTTCTTAGAGTCCTTTCAATTTCAGAATCAAAGTCAAGAATAGGTTCTTTGTCTCTGTTCCTACTCATAAATAAACAGAAAACAAGAAAAAGTGGAGATCTCTACATCAAAGTAAGGAGAATTCTCGGTGAGATAAACTGAGTAGAAAAATAAAATAAAATAAAAAAGGAAAGAATTTTTGAAGAATAAAAGAAAATTTAAACCAAAAATTCGAAAATTAAAAGAAGGAAAAAAAAGAAAATAAAATGAATAAAAGAAAGAAAAAATTACTAGTAAATTTTTGAAAATTAAAGGGGACAATTTAAACAAATTAAAGCAACAAAACGCTTGATCTAGGTAATCAAACAACGGGTAGTTGTCAATCAAGTCAATCCCCGGCAATGGTGCTAAAAATTTGGTGCGGATTTTTGAAAATCACAAACTAACTGACAAGTGCACCAGGTCGAACCAAGTAATACCTTAGGTGAGTGAGGGTCGATCCCACGAGGATTGATAGACCAAGCAACAATAGTTGAGTAATTTATTTAGTCAGACAAGCAAAAAGGAGTGTTTTTGAGTTCAAATTGCATTAAAAACTAATTCAGAAAATTTAAGAAAGAAAACAGTAAACGGATTGTAAGAATTATACGAGAAACAGTTAATGTTTTGGAGATATTTATTTTTCTGAATTAACAATTCTTGCCAACTACTTTAATCATGCAAGATTCAATTCATGACAAACTTTAATTGATTAAACCCTAATTTCTTAGTGATTTAATCTCCTCTAACTTAATCAAGTGTCTATTCCTTGATCACTTAATTTAGGTTAAAGGGTTAAGTCCAATTCTAATTTATTAGCCACACAAACTCTAAATACCCAAAGATAAGATGATTATATATCACGTATCACGTTAAGTTCGAGTAATTAAAAAATTACGAGGAATTACTTTCAAGTTGTTATTCAAGTGAGTTAACTTTTTCAAAATTCAACAAAAATTCAAATAGAAAAGAGTTATCTTTCAATATACTCTAATTACTAGGATGAAAAACGAAAGTAATAATTAAATTTAAATCAATACATTAATTAAAAGTAGAATTACAATAGTATTAATCCATCAAAATAAACAAAGCTCCTAACTTTAAAAAATTGTGTAAAGTGGGAATGAGGAAGAAAGAACAGCGCAGCTTGAAGGGATGAATCTTTTCTCTTTTTATATCCAACCTAATTGATTTGAAAATAAAATAAAATAATAAATCAAAAACCTAAAAGATTGTATTTTGTTTTAATAAAAATGAAAAGAAAATAAATAATAAAAAGAAACTAAAGCCTTCCTTGGACTCCAAAAACGTGCTACTGGCGCTAAACGCCAGGCTGACATTTAACACCGCTAACGTAGAGAATGTTCTGTGAGTTACTGTTTTTCTGGCGCTTTAGCGCCACTACCATGTGGTTTTGGACACTGTTTACGAGGTAGCTGGCGCCAAACGCCGAGTCGTGGCATTTAGCGCCAGCTTGATAGCAAGCTTGCACGAAGTATGAGGTGCCTGGCAACTCGACGTTTAACGCCAGCTTAGCACCCAACTTTCTCATTTTTCTTCTGTACAAACTCTGTCAAACTCACCCGAATCTTTTCTAAAATTAATAAAACCACAATTCGCATCAAAGTAGCCTCAAACACTAAAATCTCATAAAAACTTAATAAATCTATATCTAAAATATTAAGAAAATATAGAAAAGATGCTCACGCATCAGCATCCATGTAGATAGTTGCATACAATAATTGTCATAAACTTTTGGTCTTGTCTTTCTTAATGCTAGCAAGAGAAAATGCTATTGTTTAAGTGTGGAGAAGTTGATAAACCCATATTTTATGATGAATCTTGGATTGAAAGGAGTGAATTTGTTTTTATTAACTTATCCTGCATATATTCATTGAACTTGCATATTTTTGTGAATTTCTCCTAATTGTTCTTAATGCTGAGAAACATTTTTTTATGCTTTAAAATTGCTAAATTTAATTCCCTTCTATTCCATTCGATGCCTTGATGTGTTTGTTGAGTGATTTCAGAATTAGAAGACAAGAATGACTTAGAAGGATGGAGTAAAAACATGCAAAAGTAGAGGAATCATGAAGAATTGAAGATTTGGAGTTTTGGTCATTATGCGTACGCATGGGTCATGCATACCCATGTGTACGTATGACATGCAGCGCATGCCTCATTAATGAAAGTATGTGATTGCGATTTCTGAGTTAATTTTGGGCCAAATTCAGTTTCATTCTGAAGCATTGAGGGTTTAGATTCGGGGGGGGGGGGGGGGGAGGGGGGACACACTCATGCCATTCTATCATTCTACATAGTTTTTCATAATTTTCTAGTGAGAAAAATTCTAAGTTCTCTCTAAGTTTTTCTAGGATTCTTTTCAATTTTGTACTCAATTCTGAATTTCAACCTTGTGTGATTATAGTTTGTTTTAATTTTCTTGTTCTCTCACTTTAATTTTCCTTAAAATTACTCGAGTCACTTTGTTATTTCCTTAGTTTATGAACCTTGTGAATTTTGAATTCTTATTAATGAATTGATGTTTTTATGTTTTATATATATTTGATTGATTGCTATTAGTGCTACCTTATAGTGATTAGATATAGTTTTGGTTAATTTTAATAATTTCATGATGATTTATTTCATTGAATACCAAGTGTTTGATGAAATGTTTTATTTGATTATGGAGTAAAACTTTGATCTCTTGACTTGGGATTGAGTAATTAGGGATCCTTGAGTTATCAATGTCCAAAATTGATTGGTAATTTAAAGTTGTTAGTTGATTTATTTTTCATTAACGCTAATCTTTATCAAATTTAATTAATAAGTTGATTAGGATTTATGGATTGAGATTAATTATGCCTACTTGATTTTCTCTTGATGTTAGAAAATAATGAAGTAGAAATAGCTCTTAACAATTACCATATTTGTGGTTGATAACAAAAATAAAAAGTCTAAATTCTCAACCCTAACCATGACTTTTTTTTTTTTTTATACATTTGAATTACGCTCTTCATTTGTCTATTGTTTCAATCTTTCATAGCTTGATTTAGTTGACTATTAATATAGTTGTTATCTAATCATTACTCTCCATTCATGCTTGCTTAGTTATTTGTTTTTCGTGCTTATTAATTTTAGTTCTTTGCCATTTAATTGTTGTTGGCTCATTTAATTTCTAGTCCCTTTATTTTTATACGTGAAATCCCTCAAGTTCATAACTAACAATGTGAATTTGATTGCTAGTTTAAAGGAGAATGACTCAGGATTAACCCTCCTGGTTATTTGATTTGAGGAAAAACTATCATTTGTATCTATAAAATTTGCGAACGCTGATAAAAGTACCCATCAAATAAGAAAATTAACGTTGTATCCATGAAAGATGGGTTCCGTGTGATAATAGTACCCAAACCGTGAGTTTTCGTTGATTTTTTAATAAAATTCTCAAATTACCCCTTTTATCTTCTTTCCCAAATTCCAAATTTCACAACCCTCATCTTTCGTGTTCCTTTGCCACCGCCAGTCACTATTCCCTCAAGACCCAAACACTTGATGTCTTCCTCCAACCTTTATCTTCAACCTCTATCTCTCTTTATTCCAATTCTAATTTGTTCTCCAAATCTAAATCCAAATCAACTTTAAGATCATTACCCTTGTTGTTTCTTTCTTCTTCGGATGCAACAACAACACTAAGAAAGCACACCCTTTTCAAACTCTTCAACCTCTTCAACCTGAATATTGTTGTTCTTCTTATTCCAAAGCAATAAGTAAAAGAATTCAGCAAGGCCAGGGGAATGTAGGGTGAAGAAGGACTCACACTCCCAAGCCCACCTTCAACGACGACATCATCAGCAAGTGCTGCTCCTCAGGTGAGTTCCCAGCAAAGCTTCTCCTCTGCAACAAATGCGACCAAAGCTATCACATCTTCTATCTCTGACCTATCCTTCCTTCCGTTCCCAAAGGCTCTAGGTTCTGCGCCTCTTGTTCCCACAGTAACACCAAGAAACCAAAATGTATGTTTTTTGTTAATTTCAAATTTCTTTTTTTTTTTCTGCACCAAATCTACAAATCCATAATATTTGAACAATAACCTCAGATAATTGATAATTCACAGTTTTTAATCTTTTTAATTTTTTGGTGGCTAGCAACAACAGAGAAACACGAAGGGTGAGGGTGGTGAATGTTTGAAATTTGGGGAAGAAGATAAAAGAAGTAATTTGGGAATTTTATTAAAAAGTCAACAAAAAATTACGATTTGGGTATTATTGTCACACGAAACCCATCTTTCATGGATACAACGTTAGTTTTCTTGTTTGATGGGTACTTTTGTCAGCGTTTGCAAAATTCATGGGTATAAATGGTAATTTTTCCTTTGATTTGAAGTTGACAATCTTTTAAGTTTTGATTGTAAGTTGTTTACCAATTTAGACTATATTTACGACATAATTGAGTTTTTAAAACTTGTGAATTTCTGAACCGTTGACTAGTTTGCATCATTAGGGTATAGTTTTAAATTCAAGGGTATTTTAGTAATTTCAAAATTTTAGTCTCTAACTTAATCTCAAATCAAATAGGATACAAAGACATAATTTTAGTTCTGTATATTTTACACTAAATATAATACTAAAATTTATTTCAGTCTTTGTCTCTCAATTTCAATCTCTCTTTTAAATGCTATTTAGTGATGCAAATTGGCATCCTTTTAAAGTTGTAACAGATAAAGAAGGAAATGCTAAGATACAACGACTTTAAGAATTGCATGACTATTAAAGGAATATTTTTTTTCTATTTTAATCCCCGTGAATTAGGGGTGTTCATGGATCGGATCGTATCCGCAGATCCGCGGTAAATATCCGCATCCGATCCGAAAATTGCGGATACGATTCGATCCGCAAATTGATCAGATCGGATCTGATCCACACCCTTTGTGGATCGGATCGCGGATATCTGCTCTACATCCGCGTATCCGATCCGCGGATTCGCAGATCCGCACTATAATAATTAAAAAATAAATAAAATATATATGTTTAGTATTATATTTACTTGTTTGTATGTTTTAGTTAGTAATTATTATTCATATATTGTATTATTTTATTTTTGTTATTTAGAGAGAGTTTGATTAAAAATATTTTAGGAATAAATAAGTTTAAAACTATGAAAGAAATATTTTTATTGAATTCTTTTACATAGAAATATGATTAAAAATAGAAGGTTTAATTATGCGGATATATCCGATATCCGATCCGATCCGATCCGCAAATGTACGGATCGGATCGGATCGGATCTGGCACTAAAGAGTGCGGATATCATATCCGATGCGATCCGATGAAAATTGTGTGGATCGGATCAAATTTTCGGCCATATCCGATCCGATCCGATCCGCGGACACCCCTACCGTGAATTATTACTTTGTTCATTAATTTGGGGACATTACCTCATGCCTTGCTGTCTATACTATTGTTACTGTTTGAAGTATACCGTGGGTATTATTGCCTTTAAGATCTATTGGGGACTATTGGTATTAGGATGTTCACGGTGCGGTTTGGATCGGTTTTGAATAAAAAATATTTTTTTAAAAATAATCCGATCCGATTTGATCCAATTTTAAGCGGTTTGGATTGGATTAGATTTGCGGTTTTATAAATTAAAAAAATTAAATACATATAACAAGTCTCAACATCAAATTTTAAATAATTAACAATGACGTAACAAATCTCAACAATATCTTAAAAAGCCAATAATAACATAACAATAGAAATAAAATTATAAGTTAATTAAAATAAATAAATAAAATTTTGAATATAAAATATTTATTAAATAATAATATATGAATAATATAAAAATATATAAAAAATTGAACATATTATAAGTATAATTGTAAATATAATAATAAAATAATAATATTATAGCACATTGTATGGTTTGGATTGAATTGGATCGGTTATGAAAATTAGATCCGAAATTCGATCCGATCCAGTGATTTGCAAAAAATATAATCCAATCAAATTCGAATTAGTACGGTTTTAATCGGTTTTTTGTTTGAATTGGTTCTAATTGGTATGATAAGGTGCCAAGGTGCTATCTCTCTCTGTAGCACTTTATTGGCATATTTTTCATCCTACTCTTTCTTGTATGCAATGCAGCATTAGGAGTGCTAAAATAGGTTAATTTGCTGAGCAAATCCGCAAAACTTGTCAAAAACCCCCTGAACCCACACAAATGAACTTATAGACTTTGGCAGGGAGGGGCGGGATGTCCTAATGAACAATAATGAAAAAAAAAGTTATTTTAGACTTAGCGCCTCACTGCCTCAACCGTGGCACCTTCGCTTCATAGTTTCCATCCTACTCCTGCTGCCTTAGCCTTCATTTGTCCATCCTTTAGGATCTAGAAAGAAGCAATCAAGCGGTGTTCCCTATAGGTTCCAGATTAATCTCAGCTCTATCCACACATTTTTTTCTTTCCTCTTTTCCATATCTAATCTCTCCACTACGCCTCTCCCTTGCTCATCTTGCCTTCTCTTCAGTTCTCTCTCTCTCTCAGCCCCTGTTTAGCTTTCTCTAGGTCTCTTAGTTAACTCTTGTTGGTGCTGCCACCCTTCTCTAGTTTGCCATTGTCCTTTCTCGCTTCATCTTGAGTTTGCTTCCTCTTGTGATTCCCCTCCTTTGCCTCCACTCTGCTATTTTGCTTTTGCTTTTTCCATTGTTGCATTTCTAATTTTCTGTCTTTGTTGTGTTGTCTATTTAAAGGTGCAATGCTTAGGCACTTCTCCTCATTTCTTTTGCTAATTAGAATTTTAATCTTTATTATACGAGAAAAGGACAAATTAGTCACTGACCTTTTAACCCGCGGACATTTTCGTCCCTGACCATTGAAAAATACTTTTAAGTCCCTGACGTCCCTAAAAATTAGACGGATCAGTCCCTCCGTCTATAAGCCACTGTCAGACCCGACGGAAAAGGCTGACCTGGCTCCCCCTCTGCTTACCTGGCTTAACGGCGTTCCCACATGGCACGTTAGTGGGATGGAGCTTTTGAAAAAGGGACACATAAGTCTCTGTCACTCAAAATGACATCGTTTTGTGTGCTGCCCTAATCTTCAAATTCGTTTGGGTTGTTTGATTATGGTGGTGGCTGGTTGTTCGTTTATGATGATCACAGTGTGTTTGAGTTCTTCACTGCTATCTTCGTTCCATCTCTTAGCTCTCCCTTGTAAACGGTTCCAAACCCGCCTCGCCCTAGCTCATTTTCGGCTGCGAAATCCTTCGTCACCTCGCGTAGAACTTGTACTGATATCACAAGGTTTCGAGAATCACTCATGTGAGTGTTTTCTGTTTCACCACTCAGGTTACTCACATAACTTACAAATAGAGAAACAAGCAAAATAGCCACAAATGTAAAGATTTCAACACCAACAAGTAATACTACCAATTTTGATCTTTTCGAGCCATTTGATCTTTGAACCGGAGCAGGGGAAGGCGGCATATCCGAGGGTGTTGGTTTTGGTTTTGGTGGCAGAGAGAGCCGAGGCCGTGGTGATGCCGGATTTCGGGGTGAAAGTTGTGGACTACTAATAGGTGAGGGACTGTTTCCATGTTGATAAGCAAAAATAGGGTTGCCATCAATAACAACCTTCATACCATCATTGAACTTTGGCAATGGAGGCTCAAAATTGTTATAACTCAAATCCAACAATCTCAGTGATTTCAATTCAATAAAATTACTAGGGACTTTGCCACTTATATTATTTTGTGCAAGCATAATCCTAACAAGTGAATTCAATTTAGCAATTGAAGGACTCAATGTACCACTAATAAGATTTTTCCTAGGCAAATTGATAAGAGATACCTCAGAGTTCTGATTGCAGCTCAATCCAATCCAGTTCCCTCCACAAGGATCATTACCAGACCAATGAGAACTCAGAATTGAAGGGTAATTCAGATCATGGAGAAAATCAATGAGTGCATTAACTTGAGTTGCACATTGAATCCCAGGCTTACTCTGACAAAAGAAATTTGAACCATAAGATACTTGTGTAGCAGCCTTAAACTTTGGTATTGGCCCCATTAACATGTTATTGCTTAAATCAACTTGATCAAGGTCCATGTTTGCCATTGATTCCGGAATCAAACCAACAAGTTGGTTTCCATTGAGGTTGATCTCTCATGAGCGGATAATTTATACGCTTTTTGGCATTGTTTTTAGTATATTTTAGTTAGTTTTTATTATATTTTTATTAGTTTTTATTTAAAAATAAAATTTCTAGACTTTACTAGGAGTTTGCGTATTTTTCAGTGATTTCAGGTATTTTCTGGCTGAAATTGAGGGACCTAAGCAAAAATCTGATTCAGAGGCAGAAAAAGGACTGCAGATGCTGTTGGATTCTGACCTTCCTACACTCGAAGTGGATTTTCTGGAGCTACAGAAGCCCAATTGGCACGCTCTCAATTGTGTTGGAAAGTAGACATTCTGGGCTTTCCAACAATATGTAATAGTCCATACTTTTCTTGAGATTTGATGGCCCAAACAGGCATTCCAAGTCAGCTAAAGAATTCTGGCGTCAAAACGCCAGAACTGGCATAAAAGCTGGCATTTAACTCCAAGAAAAGTCTCTACACATGGAAGCTTCAATGCTCAGCCCAAGCACATACCAAGTGGGCCCGGAAGAAGATTTCTGCATTAATTACCTATTTCTGTAACCCTAGGCTACTAGTTTTCTATAAATAGGACCTTTTGCTATTGTATTTTGATCTTTTACTCATACTTTGATAGACCTTTTCACGTTTGGGGGCTGGCCTCACGGCCATCCCTAGACCTTGTTCTTATGTATTTTCAACGGTGGAGTTTCTACACACCATAGATTAAGGTGTGGAGCTCTGCTATTCTTCATGAATTAATGCAATTACTACTGTTTTCTATTCAATTCATGCCTATTTCTTGTTCTAAGATATTCATTCGTACCCAAGAACATGATGAATGTGATGATTATGTGACACTCATCACCATTCTCCCCTATGAACGCGTGCCTGACAACCACCTCCGTTCTACATGCAATCAAGCTTGAATGTTTATCTCTTAGCCTTCTGGTTCATGATGCATGGTTGCCTCGCCTGACAACCGAGTCCTCCATTCCATGAAATTAGAGTCTTCGTGGTATAGGCGAGAATCAATTGGCAGCATTCTTGAGATCCAAAAAGTCTATACATTGTCTGTGGTATTCCAAGTAGGATCTGGGATGGGATGACTGTGACGAGCTTCAAACTCGCGAGTGTGGGGCGTGTGATAGACTTAAAAGGATCAATGGATCCTATTCCGACATGATCGAGAACCAACAGCTGATTAGCCGATGTGGTGATAGCGCATCAGGACCATTTTCATTGAGAGGACGGGAGGTAGCCATTGACAATGGTGAAACCCAACATAAGCTTGCCATGGAAGGGAGTATGAATGATTGGAAGAAGGCAATGGGAAAGCAGAGGTTCAGGAGGAACAAAGCATCTTCATACGCTTATCTGAAATTCTCACCAATGAATTACATAAGTATCTCTATCTCTACCTTTATTTTATATTTTATCCATCTTTTAATTATCAATTCTCCATAACCATTTGAATCTACCTGACTGAGATTTACAAGATGACCATAGCTTGCTTCAAGCCGACAGTCTCCGTGGGATCGACCCTTACTCACGTAAGGTTTATTACTTGGACGACCCAGTGCACTTGTTGGTTAGTTGTGTGGAATTGTGACAAAGTGTGATTCATGTTTGAGAGCTCCAAGTCTTTGGTGCCATTGTTGATGATCACAATTTCGTGCACTAAGTTTTTGGCGCTGTTGTCGGAGATTGTTCGAGTTTGGACAACTGACGGTTCATCTTGTTGCTTAGATTAGGTAATTTTATTTTATGTTTAAGCTTTTTACTTTTTATTTTTGAAAAAATTTTCAAAATTACAAAAAAAATTTTCTATTCTATTCTTCAGAGTTTTTAAGAATGAATTCTAGAGTTTCATGATGATTTGTTGAAGTCTGGCTGGTTGTGAAGCCATGTCTAATCTTTTGGACCGAGGTTTCAACTTATCATCACAAGAGCTTGTTGATTTCTATCAATTTTGCTGTTGTGAGCAATGATCTGCTAAAGCTTGGCTGGCCATTGGCCATGTCCAGTGTTTTGGACCGGAGCTTTCTTTGAAAGCTTGGCTGGCTAGTAAGCCATATCTAATTCCTGGACCGGAGTCTTAGACTAGCATTGCAATGATTCCTGGAATTCTTATTAAAAATTTTGAATCCCTTTATTTTCTTTTCCACTCAATTTTCGAAAAATCACAAAAAAATTTATAAAACCATAAAAATAAAAAATATTCTATGTTTCTAATTTAAGTCTAGTGTCTAATTTTACGTTTGGTGTCAATTGCATGTCTTTATTCTTCTAATTTTCGAAAATTACATGCATTATGTTCGTCATAGATCTTCAAGATGTTCTTGATGATTTCCTTGCTCTGATCTTGAAATTCTCTTGTTCTGTGTGTTTAAGTGTTTCTCACAGGCATTTTTCAAATTGTTATAGTCCTTAGTATACAAACTTTTAAGTTTGATGCCTTGCATGCATTATGTATTTGAACTTAGTTTTCCATGTTTAATTGCATTTTGATTGTTCCTCATCATTAAAAAAATCCAAAATTTTTTCAAAATTATGTCTTTTCAAGTCAATAATACAGAGAATTGAAGATTCAGAACATGCAGCAGAGGAATTACACAGAAAAAGCTGGGCGTTCAAAACACCCAGTGAAGAAGGAAAACTGGCGTTTAAACGCCAGCCAGGGTACTTGGCTGGGCGTTAAACGCCCAAAAGGGTAGCATTTTGGGCGTTAAACGCCAGAATGGATACCATTCTGGGCGTTTAACGCCAGGATGACATAAGACGGAAGATTTTGTTTTTAATTCAAATTTTTTTCAAGTTTTCATAAGTTTTCAAAATCAAATCTTTTTCAAATCATATCTTTTCAATCATATCTTTTCAAAATAAATTTCTTTCCATTTTTTTACTATTTTCGAAAATACTTGCTAACAATTAATGATTTGATTAAAAAATTTCAAGTATGTTGCTTTCTTGTTAAGAAAGGTTTAATATCTGAATCATATCTTTTAAATTTCTTGTTAGCCAAGTCATTAATTTTAAAATCAAATCTTTTTAAATTGTTTTTCAATTATATCCTTTCAATCATATCTTTTTAAAACCATATCTTTTCAATCATATCTTCTTAATCACATCTTTTTCAAAATAATTTTCAATCATATCTTTTTGATTTCTAATTTCAAAAATCTTTTTCAAAAATCACTTAATTTCTTTCCCAACTTTAATTCTCGAAAATCATCAATCAAATTTTCAAAATTTCTTTTAATTATTTCAAAATCTTTTACTTTAATTTCGAAAATTCTTCCCCTCTTCTCACATCCTTCTATTTAAGGACTAACACTCCTCCACTATCAACAATTCGAACTCTATCCCTCTTGATAAGTTCGAATTCTTCTCTTTCTACCTTCTCCTTCTATTCTTCTTTTCCTTTGACACTTCAAGGAATCTCTATACTATAACATAGAGGATTCCATACTTTCTTGTTCTCTTCTATTTCATATGAGCAGGAGCAAGGACAAAAGTATTCTTGTTGAGGCTGATCCTGAACCTGAAAGGACCTTGAAGCGAAAGCTAAGAGAAGCTAAAGTACAACTCTCTATAGAGGACCTAACAGAGCTTTTCAAACAAGAAGAAGCCATGGCAGCCGAAAACAACAACAATGCCAACAATGCAAGGAAGGTGCTTGGGGACTTTACTGCACCTACTCCCGACTTCTATAGGAGAAGCATCTCAATCTGCCATTGGAGCAAAAAACTTTGAGCTTAAGCCTCAATTAGTTTCTCTAATGCAACAGAATTGCAAGTTTCATGGACTTCCATTGGAAGATCCTCATCAGTTCTTAGCTGAATTCTTGCAAATCTGTGACACTGTCAAGACCAATGGGGTTGATCCTGAGGTCTACAGACTTATGCTCTTCTCTTTTGTTGTAAGAGACAGAGCTAGAACATGGTTGGATTCACAACCCAAAGAAAGCTTGAACTCTTGGGAAAATCTAGTCAATGCATTCTTGGCAAAGTTCTTTCCACCTCAAAAATTGAGTAAGCTTAGAGTGGAAGTCCAAACCTTCTGACATGCTTTCAGAATGGAGCATCATAGGTATCTTCTATGATGGTCTGTCTGAACTGTCCAAGATGTCATTGGACAGCTCTGCTGGAGGATCTCTTCATCTGAAGAAGACGCCTGCAGAAGCTCAGGAACTCATTGAGATGGTTGCAAATAACCAATTCATGTACAGTTCTGAAAGGAACCCTGTGAATAATGGGACAAATCAGAAGAAAAGAGTTCTTGAGATTGATACTCTAAATGCCATATTGGCTCAGAACAAAATATTGACTCAGCAAGTTAATATGATTTCTCAGAGTCTGTCTGGAATACAAGCTGCATCAGTCAGTACTAAGGAAGCTTCCTCTGAAGAAGAAGCTTATGACCCTGAGAACCCTGCAATGGAAGAGGTGAATTACATGGGAGAACCCTATAGAAACACCTATAATCCTTCATGGAGAAATCATCCAAATCTCTCATGGAAGGATCAACAGAGACCTCAACAAGGTTTCAACAACAGTAATGGTGGAAGAAACAGGTTTAGCAATAGCAAGCCTTTTCCATCATCTTCCTAGCAACAGACAGAGGATTCTAAGCAGAGCCACTGTGACTTAGCAACTATAGTCTCTGATCTAATTAAAACCACTCAAAGTTTCATGACTAAAACAAGGTCCTCCATTAGAAATTTAGAGGCACAAGTGGGTCAGCTGAGTAAGAAAATTACTGAACTCCCTCCTAGTATTCTCCCAAGCAATATAGAAGAGAATCCAAAGAGAGAGTGCAAGGCCATAAACACGTCTCACATGGCCGAACCTGGAGAGGAGGAAGAGGCAGTGATCTCCACTAAGGAAGATCTCACTGGACGTCCACTGGCCTCCAAGGAGTTCCCTCATGAGGAACCAAGGGAATCTGAGGCTCACACTGAGACCATAGAGATTCCATTGAATTTACTTCTGCCATTCATGAGCTCTGATGAGTATTCTTCCTCTGAAGAGGATGAAGATATTACTGAAGAGCAAGTTGCTACGTACCTTGGGGCAATCATGAAGCTAAACACCAAGTTATTTGGTAATGAGACTTGGGAGAATGAACCTCCATTGCTCACTAAAGAACTGGATGACTTGACTAGGCAGAAATTACCTCTGAAAAGACAAGATCCTGGAAAGTTCTCAATACCTTGTACCATAGGCACCATGACCTTTGAGAAAGCTCTGTGTGACCTAGGTCAAGCATAAACCTCATGCCTCTCTCTGTAATGGAGAAGCTAGGGATCATTAAGGTACAAGCTGCAAGAATCTCACTGGAGATGGCAGACAATTCAAAGAAACAGGCTTATGGACTTGTAGAGGATATCTTGGTAAAGGTTAAAGACCACTACATCCCTGCTGATTTCATAATCCTAGAGATTGGGAAGTGTGTGTATGAATCCATCATCCTTGGCAGACCCTTCCTAGCCACAGCAAAAGCTGTGATTGATGTTGACAGAGGAGAATTGATCATTCAAGTGAATGAAGACTCCCTTGTATTTAAAGCTCAAGGATATCCCTCTGTAACCATGGAGAGGATACATGAAGAGCTTCTCTCAATACAGAGTCAGATAGAGCCCCCACAGTCAAACTCTAAGTTTGGTGTTGGGAGGCCACAACCAAACTTTAAGTTTGGTGTTGAACCCCCACATTCAAACTCTAAGTTTGGTGTTGGGAGGTTCCAACATTGCTCTAAACATCTGTGAGGCTCCATGAGAGCCCATTGTCAAGCTATTGACATTAAAGAAGTGCTTGTTGGGAGGCAACCCAATCTTTAATTATCTATGTTAAATTTCTATTTTCTTTTGTTATTTTATGTTTTCTGTAGGTTGATGATCATGTGAAGTCACAAAAAAACAATTGAAAAAGCAAAAACAAAAGGAAAAATAGTATTAAAAGTGGAACACCCTGGAGGAGAAACTTACTGGCGTTTAAACGCCAGTAAGGGTAGCAGAATGGGCGTTAAACGCCCAGTCTGGCACCATTCTGGGCATTTAACGCCAGAAATGGGCACCAAACTGGCGTTTAACACCAGGAATGGGCAAGAAGCTGGCGTTAAATGCCAGAAATGGGCAGCAGCCTGGCGTTTAACGCCAGGATTGGCAGAAAGGGGCATTTTTGCACGCCACTTGGTGCAGGGATGAGATATCCTTGACACCTCAGGATCTGTGGACCCCACAGAATCCCCACCTACCCCACCTCTCTCTCTCTCTCTCTCTTCTTCACCAATTCACCAATCACCTCAATACCTCTTCCCTAAAAACCCCTCACCTATTAAATCCTACCCTCTTCTCTATAAATCCTTCACCAATCCACATCCATCCATCATAAAACCCCACCTACCTCACCATTCAAATTCAAAACACTTTCCCTCCCAAACCCACCCTATATGGCCGAACCCTAACCCTCTCTCCACCCCTATATAAACCCATCTTCACCCCTTAATTTTTGCACAACATCAACACTACTTCTCCCCCTTGGCCGAAACACCAACCCACCTCCATCTCCTCCATTTCTTCTTCTTCTACTCCTTTCTTTCTTCTTTTACTCGAGGATGAACAAACCTTCTAAGTTTGGTGTGGTAAAGCGTTGCTTTTTGTTTTTCCATAACCATTTATGGCACCTAAGGCCGGAGAAACCTCTAGAAAGAGAAAAGGGAAGGCAAAATTTTCCACCTCCGAGTCATGGGAGATGGAGAGATTCATCTCAAGGGTACATCAAGACCACTTCTATGAAGTCGTGGCCAAGAAGAAGGTGATCCCCGAGGTCCCTTTCAAACTCAAAAAGGGGTGAATATCTGGAGATCTGACATGAGATTTAAAGAAGAGGTTGGGAAGTTCTCACCAACCTCATTCAACAAGTCAGAATCTTAATGGTTCAAGAGTTCTATGCCAATGCATGGATCACCAAGAACCATGATGAAAGTGTGAACCCGGACCCTAAAAATTGACATAGAGGAAGACATCCTCATTGATGAGGACAAGCCTATCACTAAGAAAAGGATGGAGCAAAAAAGAGATCCCACTCATGGACAAGAGCATGAGGAAATTCCTCATCATGAAATCCCTGAGATGCCTCAAGGGATGCATTTTCCTTCACAAAACTATTGGGAGCAAATCAACACCTCCCTAGGAGAATTAAGTTCCAATATGGGACAACTAAGGGTGGAGCACTGGTGCACGAATTGTGAATCACACTTTTCACAACTCGTACCACTAACCAGCAAGTGCACTGGGTCATCCAAGTAATACCTTACGTGAGTAAGGGTCGAATCCCACGAAGATTGTTGGTTTGAAGCAATCTATGGTTATCTTGCAATTCTTAGTCAGGAAGTCAATTTTATTTATCAGTTGAATTGCGAATAAACAAGAGAGTATGGGTTAAAGGTTACTTGTTATGCAGTAATGGAGAATATGTTGGAGTTTTGGAGATGCTTTGTCTTCTGAATCTCTGCTTTCCTCTGTCTTCTGATTCACGCACGCACGTCCTTCTATGGCAAGCTGTGTGTAGGTGGATCACCGTTGTCAATGGCTACCATCCATCCTTCCAGTGAAAAAGGGTCCAGGTGCGCTGTCACCGCACGGCTAATCATCTGCAGGTTCTCAGTTATACCGGAATAGGATTTACTATCCTTTTGCGTCTGTCACTACGCCCAACACTCGCGAGTTTGAAGTTCGTCACAGTCATCCAATCCCAGAATCCTACTCGGAATACCACAAACAAGGTTTAGACTTTCCGGATTCTCATGAATGCCGCCATCAATCTAGCTTATGCCACGGAGATTCTGATTAAGAAATCTAAGAGATATTCATTCAATCTGATGTAGAACGGAGGTGATTGTCAGACACACATTCATGGATTGAGGAAGGTGATGAGTGTCACTGATCATCACCTTCTCCATAGTTAGGCGCGAATGGATATCTTAGATAGGAACACGCATGTTTGAATGGAAAACAGAAATACTTGCATTAATTCATCGAGACACAGCAGAGCTCCTCACCCCCAACAATGGAGTTTAGAGACTCATGCCGTCAAAGAGTACAAAGTTCAGATCTAAAATGTCATGAGATACAAAATAAGTCTCTAAAAGTTGTTTAAATACTAAACTAGTAGCCTATGTTTACAAAAAATGAGTAAACTATGATGGGTTGTGCAGAGATCCACTTCTAGGGCCCACTTGGTGTGTGCTGGGGCTGAGACTTAAACAATTCACGTGCATAAGGCTGTTTTGGGCGTTCAACGCCAGGTTTGGATCCATTTCTGGCGTTGAACTCCAACTTTTAATCCTTTTCTGGCGCTGGACGCCCGAATTGGGCAGAGAACTGGCGTTGAACGCCAGTTTACGTCGTCTATCCTTGAGCAAAGTATGGACTATTATATATTTCTGGAAAGCCCTGGATGTCTACTTTCCAACGCAATTAAAGGGAGTCCTCATTCCATTGAAGGACTATTTCACCTCTGTCAACATCAATCACAGCTCTTGCTGTGGCCAGGAAAGGTCTTCCTAGGATGATGGATTCATCCTCTTCCTTTCCAGTATCCAGGACTATGAAATCAGTAGTGATGTAAAGGCCCTCAACCTTTATTAGCACATCCTTTACTTGTCTGTAAGCCTGTTTTCTTGAGTTGTCTGCCATCTCTAATGAGATTTTAGCAGTTTGCACCCCATAGATTCCCAGTTTCTCTATTACAGAGAGGGGCATAAGGTTTATTCCTGAACCAAGGTCACATAGAGCCTTAAAGATCATGGTGCCTATGGTACAGGGTATTATGAACTTTCCAGGATCCTGTCTCTTCTGAGGCAATGTCAGTTGATCCAGATCACTTAGTTCATTGATGAACAAGGGAGGTTCAACTTCCCAAGTATCAATGCCAAATAATTTGGCATTCAGCTTCATGATTGCACCAAGAAACTTGGCAGTTTGCTTTTCAGTAACATCCTCATTCTCTTCAGAAGAGGAATACTCATCAGAGCTCATGAAGGGCATAAGGAGGTTCAATGAAATCTCTATGGTCTCTAGATGAGCCTCAGAGTCCTTTGGTTCCTCAGAGGGAAGCTCCTTATTGATCACTGGACGTCCCAGGAGGTCTTCCTCCTTGGGATTCACGTCCTCCACTCCCCTTGTAGGTTCGGCCATGGTGCTTATGTCAATGGCCTTGCACTCTCCTTTTGGGTTCTCTTCTGTATTGCTTGGGAGAGTACTGGGAGGGATTTCAGTGATCCTTTTACTCAGCTGGCCCACTTGTGCTTCCAAATTTCTAATGGAAGATCTTGTTTCATTCATGAAACTTACAGTAGCCTTAGACAGATCAGAGACTAAGTTTGCCAAATTAGAAGTATTTTGTTCAGAGTTCTCTGTCTGTTGCTGAGTGGATGATGGAAAAGGTTTATTATTGCTAAACCTGTTTCTTCCACCATTATTAAAGCCTTGTTGAGGCTTTTGATCCTTCCATGAGAAATTTGGATGATTTCTCCATGATGAGTTATAGGTGTTTCCATAAGGTTCACCTAAATAATTTACCTCTGCTATTGCAGGGTTCTCAGGATCATAAGCTTCTTCTGCATAAGAAGCCTCTTGAGTACTGTTGGATGCAGCTTGCATTCCATTCAGACTCTGAGAAATCATATTGACTTGCTGAGTCAATATTTTATTCTGAGCCAATATGGCATTCAGAGTATCAATCTCAAGAACTCCCTTCTTCATAGGCGTCCCATTATTCACAGGATTCCTTTCAGAAGTGTACATGAATTGGTTATTTGCAACCATGTCAATGAGTTCTTGAGCTTCTGCAGGCGTTTTCTTCAGGTGAATGGATCCACCTGCAGAGGTATCCAATGACATCTTAGATAACTCAGACAGACCATCATAGAATATATCCAGGATGATCCATTCTGAAAGCATGTCAGAAGGACACTTTTTGGTCAGTCCTTTGTATCTCTCCCAAGCTTCATAGAGGGATTCACCTTCTTTCTGTCTGAAGGTTTGAACATCCACTCTAAGCTTGCTCAGCTTTTGAGGAGGAAAGAACTTGGCTAGGAAGGCCTTGACCAGCTTATCCCAAGAGTTCAGGCTATCCTTAGGTTGAGAGTCCAACCATACTCTAGCTCTGTCTCTTACAGCAAAAGGGAAAAGCATGAGCCTGTAGACTTCAGGATCTACTCCATTAGTCTTAACAGTATCACATATCTACAAGAATTCAGTTAAGAACTGAAAAGGATCTTCAAATGGAAGTCCATGAAACTTGCAGTTCTGCTGCATCAGAGAAACTAATTGAGGTTTCAGCTCAAAGTTGTTTGCTCCAATGGCAGGAATGGAGATGCTTCTTCCATGTAAATTGGAATTAGGTGCAGTAAAGTCACCAAGCATCCTCCTTGCATTATTATTATTTTCGGCTGCCATCTCCTTTTTCTGTTTGAAAATTTCTGAAAGGTTATCTCTGGATTGTTGTAATTTAGCTTCTCTTAATTTTCTCTTCAGAGTTCTTTCAGGTTCTGGATCTGCTTCAACAAGAATATTCTTGTCCTTGCTCCTGCTCATATGACAAAGAAGAGAGCACAGAAAAAATAATAATAATATGGATCCTTTATACCACAGTATAAGGATCCCTGTGTGAGTAGAAGAAGAGGGGGAGACAAAGAATGTAATATAATGGAAGAAACACAACTGTGAGGAGGGTTGAGATGTGAGATGAGATGTTAGTAGATGAATAAATAAATAGAATAAGATGGGAGAGGGAGAATTTTCGAAAAATATTTTTGAAAAAGAGTTAGTGATTTTTGAAAATAGTTTTTGAAAAATGTTAGTAATTTTCGAAAATTAAGATTTAAAAATTAAAATAATTAATAAATTAAAAAGAAATTTTGAAAAAGGGGGAAGATATTTTCGAAAATGAGAGAGAGAGAGTTAGTTAGGTAGTTTTGAAAAAGTTAAGAAACAAACAAAAAGTTAGTTAGTTAGTTGAAACAAATTTGAAAATCAATTTTGAAAAGATAAGAAGTTAGGAAGTTAGAGAAGATATTTTGAAATCAAATTTTTGAAAAAGATAAGAAGATAAGATATTTTTGAAAAGATATGATAGAAATTAGTTTTTGAAAAAGATTTGATTTTTAAAATCACAATTATTGACTTGATTCATAAGAAATCACAAGATATGATTCTAGAACTCAAAGTTTGAATCTTTCTTAACAAGCAAGTAACAAACTTGAAATTTTTGAATCAAAACATTAATTGTTATTGTTATTTTCGAAAATTTGGTATAAAAATAAGAAAAAGATTTTTGAAAAATATTTTTGGAATTTTTGAAAATAACTAAGAATTTTGAAAAAGATTTGATTTTTGAAAAAGATTTTGAAAAAGATAAGATTTTCAAATTGAAAATTTGATTTGACTCATGAGAAACAACTTGATTTTAACAATTTTTGAAAAAGTCAATCCAAATTTTCGAATTTGATGAGAGAAAAAGGGAAAGATATTTTTTTTTGAATTTTTATGATGAGAGAGAAAAATACTAAAAAGATGCAATGCATGAAATTTTTAGATCAAAACATGTGATGCATGCAAGAATGCTATGAATGTCAAGATGAACACCAAGAACACTATGAAGATCATGATGAACATCAAGAACACATTTTTGAAAAATTTTTAATGCAAAGAAAACATGCAAGACACCAAACTTAGAATTCTTTAATGCTTAGACACTAAGAATTCAAGAATGCATATGAAAAACAATAAAATACACAAAACAAAAAATCATCAAGATCAAACAAGAAGACTTACCAAGAACAACTTGAAGATCATGAAGAACACCATGAATGCATGAAATTTTCGAAAAATGCAAGATGCACATGCAAATGACACCAAACTTATGACATGACTCATGACTCAAACAAGAAACACAAAAAAATGTTTTTGATTTTTATGATTTTCTAATTTTTTTGGATTTTTTCAAAAATAATATGAAAAAGAAAAAAGAAGGATTCAAAAATTTTTAACATGAATTCCAGGAATCTTGCATTCTTAGTCTAAAGCTTCAGTCCAGGAATTAGACATGGCTCACTAGCCAGCAAAGCTTTCAATGAAAGCTCTGGTCCAAAACACTAGACATGGCCAATGGCCAGCCAAGCTTCAGCAGGTGAATCAGGAACAACAGCAGGTGGATTAGCAACAACTAGCTTGCTCTTGATAACAAATTGCTGCCTCAGTCCAAATAAATTTAGACATGGCTTTACAGCCAGCCAGGCTTCACATGCTTCATGAAACACTAGAATTCATTCTTAAAAATTTTGAAATATTTTTGAAAAATTTTTGAAAAGAAAACAAAAAGAAAATTACCTAATCTGAGCAACAAGATGAACCGTCAGTTGTTCAAACTCGAACAATCCCCGGCAACGGCGCCAAAAACTTGGTACGTGGAATCGTGATTACACTTTAATTATGTAAAATTCATTGCTCTTTCTTTCCCTGGAAATGGCGCCAAAAACATGATGCCGAGACCATGGTTCACAACTCCGTGTAACTAACCAGCAAGTGCACTAGGTCGTCCAAGTAATACCTTACGTGAGTAAGGGTCGAATCCCACGGAGATTGTTGGTATGAAGCAAGCTATGGTCACCTTGCAAATCTCAGTTAGGCAGATATAAATTGATAATGGTGTTTTCGAATAATAACTAATAGAGTAGGGATAGAAATACTTATGTAATTCATTGGTGAGAATTTTAGATAAGCGAATGGAGATGCTTTCGTTCCTCTGAACCTCTGCTTTCCTGCTATCTTCATCCAATCAGTCTTACTCCTTTCCATGGTTGGCTTTATGTGATACATCACCATTGTCAACGGCTACTTTCGGTCATCTCTCGGGAAAATGATCCAATGCCCTGTCACGGCACGGCTAATCGTCTGGAGGCATCACCTTTGTCAATGGCTTCATCTTATCCTCTCAGTGAAAATGATCAACGCGCCCTGTCACGGCACGGCTATTCATCTGTTGGTTCTCGATGATGCTGGAATAGGATTTACTATCCTTTTGCGTCTGTCACTAACGCCCCGCAATCGCGAGTTTGGAGCTCGTCACAGTCATTCATTCATTGAATCCTACTCAGAATACCACAGACAAGGTTTAGACTTTCCGGATTCTCTTGAATGCCGCCATCATTCTAGCTTACGCCACGAACATTCTGATTAAGAGATCTAAGAGATACTCATTCAGTCGAAGGTAGAACGGAAGTGGTTGTCAGGCACGCGTTCATAGGGAATGATGATGATTGTCACGTTCATCACATTCAGGTTGAAGTGCGAATGAATATCTTAGAAGCGAAATAAGATGAATTGAATAGAAAACAGTAGTACTTTGCATTAATCTTTGAGGAACAGCAGAGCTCCACACCTTAATCTATGGAGTGTAGAAACTCTACCGTTAAAAATACATAAGTGAAAGTCCAGGCATGGCCGAGAGGCCAGCCCTCAAACGTGATCTAAGATAGCATACAACTGATCAAAGATACCTAATACAATAGTAAGAGATCCTATTTATAATAAACTAGCTACTAGGGTTTACATGAGTAAGTAATTGATGCATAAATCCACTTCCTGGGCCCACTTGGTGTGTGTTTGGGCTGAGCTTGAGTGTTGCACGTGCAGAGGCCATTTGTGGAGTTGAACGCCAGGTTTTGATCCATTTCTGGCGTTCAACTCTGGTTTTGGATCCTTTTCTGGCGCTGGACGCCAGATTTGGGTAGAAAGCTGGTGTTGAACGCCAGTTTACGTTGTCTATTCTTGGCCAAAGTATGGACTATTATATATTGTTGGAAAGCCCTAGATGTCTACTTTCCAACGCAATTGAAAGCGCGCCATTTCGAGTTCTGTAGCTCCAGAAAATTCATTTTGAGTGCAGGGAGGTCAGAATCCAACAGCATTAGCAGTCCTTCTTCAACCTCTGAATCTGATTTTTGCTCAAGTCCCTCAATTTCAGCCAGAAAATACCTGAAATCACAGAAAAACACACAAACTCATAGTAAAGTCTAGAAATGTGAATTTAACATAAAAACTAATGAAAACATCCCTAAAAGTAACTAGATCCTACTAAAAACATACTAAAAATAATGTCAAAAAGCGTATAAATTATCCGCTCATCAGGGGCCCACTTGCTGTGTGCTGGGGCTGAGACTTAAATAATTCACGTGCATAAGGCTGTTTTGGGTGTTCAACGCCAGGTTTGGATCCATTTCTGGCGTTGAACTCCAACTTTTAATCCTTTTCTGGCGCTGGACGCCGGAATTGGGCAGAGAACTGGCGTTGAACGCCAGTTTACGTCATCTATTCTTGAGCAAAGTATGGACTATTATATATTACTGGAAAGCCCTGGATATCTACTTTCCAACGCAATTAGAAGCGCGCCATTTTGAGTTCTGTAGCTCCAGAAAATCCACTTTGAGTGCAGAGAGGTCAGAATCTAACAGCATCAGCAGTCCTTTTTCAGCCTGAATCAGATTTTTGCTCAGCTCCCTCAATTTCAGCCAGAAAAATACCTGAAATTACAGAAAAACATACAACTCATAGTAAAGTCTAGAAATATGAATTTTTCCTAAAAACTAATGGAAATAAACTAAAAACTAACTAGAATATACTAAAAACTATATGAAATTAACCCCCAAAAGCGTATAAAATATCCGCTCATCAAGCACCAAGAGCATTCCATCCTCCTTCATGAAATTAGAAAGAATCATGAGAGAGGAGCAACAAAGGCAAGGAAGAGACATTGAGGAGCTCAAGCACTCCGTAAGATCTTCAAGAGGAAGAACAAGCCGCCATCACTAAGGTGGACCCGTTCTTTAATTTCCTTGTTCTTTATTTTCTGTTTTTCGAATTTTTATGCTTTATGTTTATCTATGTTTGTTTCTTTATTACATGATCATTAGTGTCTAAGTGTCTATGCCTTAAAGCCATGAATATGAATCTATCACCCTTCTTAAATGAAAAATGTTTTTAATTGAAAAAGAAAAAGAAGTACATGAATTTTAAAACAGTTTAATTATTTTGATGTGGTGGCAATAATTCTTGTTTTCTGAATGAATGCTTGAACAGTGCATATTTTTGAATTTGATTGTTTATGAATGTTAAAACTGTTGGTTCTTGAAAGAATGATGGAAAAAGGAGAAATGTTATTTGATGATCTGAAAAATCATAAAATTGATTCTTGAAGCAAGAAAAAGCAGTGAAAAGCTTGCAAAAAAAAATATATGCGAAAAAAAAAGAGAAAAAAAAGAAAAAAAAAAAAGAGAAAGAAAAAGCAAGTAGAAAAAGCCAATAGTCCTTAAAACCAAAAGGCAAGGGTAAAGTAAAAAGGATCCAAGGCTTTGAGCATCAGTGGATAGGAGGGCCCACAGGAATAAAATCCTGGCCTAAGCGGCTAAACCAAGCTGTCCCTAACCATGTGCTTGTGGCGTGAAGGTGTCAAGTGAAAACTTGAGACTGAGCGGTTAAAGTCGTGGTCCAAAGCAAAAAGAGTGTGCTTAAGAACCCTGGACACCTCTAATTGGGGACTCTAGCAAAGCTGAGTCACAATCTGAAAAGGTTCACCCAGTTATGTGTATGTGGCATTTATGTATCCGGTGGTAATATTGGAAAACAAAGTGCTTAGGGCCACGGCCAAGACTCATAAAGTAGCTATGTTCAAGAATCAACATACTTAACTAGGAGAATCAATAACACTATCTGAATTCTGAGTTCCTATAGATGCCAATCATTCTGAACTTCAAGGGATAAAGTGAGATGCCAAAACTGTTTAGAAGCAAAAAGCTAAAAGCCCCACTCATCTAATTAATACTGATCTTCATAGATGTTTTTGGAATTCATTGTACATTCTATTCTTTTCATCATATTTGAATTTTAGTTGCTTGGGGACAAGCAACAATTTAAGTTTGGTGTTGTGATGAGCGGATAATTTATACGCTTTTTGGCATTGTTTTTACTATATTTTAGTTTGTTTTTATTATATTTTTATTAGTTTTTATTTAAAAATCACATTTCTCAACTTTACTAGGAGTTTGCGTGTTTTTCTATGATTGCAAGTATTTTCTGGCTGAAATTGAGGGACCTGAGCAAAAATCTGATTCAGAGGCTAAAAAAGGACTGCAGATGCTATTGGATTCTGACCTCCCTGCACTCGAAGTGAATTTTCTGGAGTTAGAGAAGCCCAATTGGCGCGTTCTCAATTGCGTTGGAAAGTAGACATCCTGGGCTTTCCAGCAATATATAGTCCACACTTTGTCTGAGATTTGATGGCCCAAACAGGCGTTCCAAGTCAGCTTAAGAATTCTGGCGTCAAAACGCCAGAACTGGCATAAAAGCTGGAGTTAAACGCCCAAACTGGCACAAAAGCTGGCGTTTAACTCCAAAAAAAGTCTCTACACATGGAAGCTTCAATGCTCAGCCCAAGCACACACCAAGTGGGCCTGGAAGAAGATTTCTGCATTAATTACCTATTTCTGTAACTCTAGGCTACTAGTTTTCTATAAATAGGACCTTTTGCTATTGTATTTTGATCTTTTACTCATACTTTGATAGACCTTTTCACGTTTGGGGGCTGGCCTCACGGCCATCCCTAGACCTTGTTCTTATGTATTTTCAACGGTGGAGTTTCTACACACCATAGATTAAGGTGTGGAGCTCTGCTATTCTTCATGAATTAATGCAATTACTACTGTTTTCTATTCAATTCACGCCTACTTCTTGTTCTAAGATATTCATTCGTACCCAAGAACATGATGAATGTGATGATTATGTGACACTCATCACGATTCTCCCCTATGAACGCGTGCCTGACAACCACCTCCGTTCTACATGCAATCAAGCTTGAATGTTTATCTCTTAGCCTTCTGGTTCATGACGCATGGTTGCCTTGCCTGACAACCGAGTCCTCCATTCCATGAAATCAGAGTCTTTGTGGTATAGGCGAGAATCAATTGGCAGCATTCTTGAGATCCGGAAAGTCTAAACCTTGTCTGTGGTATTCCGAGTAGGATCTGGGATGGGATGACTGTGACGAGATTCAAACTCGCCAGTGTGGTGCGTGTGACAGACGCGAAAGGATCAATGGATCCTATTCCGACATGATCGAGAACCAACAGCTGATTAGCCGATGTGGTGACAGCGCATCAGGACCATTTTCACTGAGAGGATGGGAGGTAGCCATTGACAACGGTGAAACCCAACATAAGCTTGCCATGGAAGGGAGTATGAATGATTGGAAGAAGGCAATGGAAAAGCAGAGGTTCAGGAGGAACAAAGCATCTTCATACGCTTATCTGAAATTCTCACCAATGAATTACATAAGTATCTCTATCTCTACCTTTATTTTATATTTTATCCATCTTTTAATTATCAATTATCCATAACCATTTGAATCTACCTGACTGAGATTTACAAGATGACCATAGCTTGCTTCAAGCCGACAGTCTCCGTGGGATCGACCCTTACTCACGTAAGGTTTATTACTTGGACGACCCAGTGCACTTGCTGGTTAGTTCTGCGGAATTGTGACAAAGTGTGATTCACGTTTGAGAGCTCCAAGTATTTGGCGCCATTGTTGATGATCACAATTTCGTGCACCAATCTCCTTCAAAGAAGTTAAATTCCCAATGTTGTTTGGAATTTCCCCATTGAACTTGTTTCCATTAAGCCAAAGCTGTGTAAGAAAAGTCATTGAGGCAATAACATCAATAGAACCACTCAAGCCACCACCTTCTTGATTGTTAAGCCAGAAAACCTGAATTGAAGATTCGCCAAAACTGTTTGGGATTCCACCAGAGATTCTATTGTATGAGAGTCTCAGATTCAAAAGTGAAGGCAATGTGCCTAGAAATTCAAGCAATGGTCCAACCAAATTACAGTGCACAAAAAGAGAGATTGGTTAATTGCAATGATTCTTTCAAGTCCAAAGGAAAAGACCACCCTGTGGTTGCATTCAAAGAAGGATTCATTTCCAAAAACAAGATCCTTATGTTTGTGAGTCCTTTGAAGAAGTCAAAAGGGATTGTGTCAAATTCATTGTAATCCAAGAAAGCATATTCCAATTTGGACAATCCATTAAAACTTGGTAAAACCCCACTGAGGTTGTTCCTTTGGAGACCCAAATTCTAGAGTTCTGTGAGCTGGTTCAAATTCTGAGGGAGTGAACCTTTGAGACCAATATTCTTTGACTAAATCTGTGTCACCCTGTCACTATTGCAATACACATAAGGCCATGGAGGATTGCCACATGGGTCACCTACTCCATTCTCTGGCCATTTGAGAAGCTCGGAATTTTGCAATCCTTTTCTAAAATCATTCATAATTTTGAGATCATTTGGGTCTGTAGCACTATAACACACTGTGATAATCATAAACGAACAATCAGCCACCACCATAAACGAACAACCCAAACGAATTTGAAGATTATGGCAGCACACAAAACGACGTCGTTTTGAGTGACAGAGACTTATGTGTCTATTTTTGAAAAGCTCTATCCCACTAACGTGCCATGTGGGACGCCGTGATGCCAGGTAAGCAAAGGGAGAGCCATGTCAACCTTTTCCATTGGGTCTGATGGTGGCTTATGGATGGAGGGACTGATTCGTCTAATTTTTAAGGATGTTAAGGACTTAAAAGTATTTTCCAATGGTTAGGGACTAAAATGTCTGCGGAGTAAAAGGTCAGGGACTAATTTATCTTTTTCTCTTATTATATTATACCCTTGCTTCTCCGATCAATTATATTATCTTCTTCCCTTAGCTTTTCATTGATGTTTGAATATGTTATTTCTGACTTATTCATTACAACAAATTCGAGCTGAGGTAATAAAGGAAACACTTTTTTTTATTATAGGCAACATTTTTAAAGGGTATTAAAAGCAACATTTTTCGACAAAATGCAACGCCTTTTAAGAAATTCGCTATACGGCCGTTACTTTTGGTCTAAGGCAACACATTTCTGTATCAAAGGAAACTTTTTTTATGGCAACCTTCAGGAAACATTGCCTTTTCTACAAAAAAAGCAACTCCACGTAAGGATTGCCTTAGAGGACCCAAACACAACGCTTTAACAAAGATTTTATGGCAATACATTTTACAAGTTGTATTTTTTAATACATAAAGCAACACTTGCCTAGATTTTTTTTAAGTTGCCTTTTTATATACTTAAAGCAACACTTGTATAAATTTTTTCTGATTGGTTTTTCATATATCTAATGCAACACTTGTCTAGGTTTTTTTAAGTTGTCTTTTCATAGACTTAAAGCAACATTTATCTAAGTTTATTCGTAGTTGTCTTTTTCTAATACCTAAAGAAACACCTTATTGAGTTCTTATTAGGCTCTCTTTTTTTATATCTAAAGCAACATATTTTTTACCTTTGTTATATTTATATGACATTTACAGGAAAATGCTATTTATATACTACTTTTTAGCCACCAATTCAATCACTCTCACTAAAATATAATAGAAAATACGGTTAGGTATAAGGATAATTCAAAACTAATACACGTGCTGGGGTTTTTTTCATCGCGCCAAAAATCTCCTCTTTCAATCGTGATTTCTTCTCTTCTCGACAGAGAGGGTTCCATTGCATGCACCTCACTTCTCTTCTCTTCGATTGCGTCAACCTCACTCCTTACTCTCTTCGATCGTGCCAACCTCACTCCTCACTTTTTTCTCTTCTCCACGCTTCCCTTTGCTTTTCTTTGATCCCGCAGTTCACAAAAGCTCTTCTCAGTGATGTTTTTGGTTCTTGTTATCTTAGGGTTTTGATTATAACTTTTGATTCAATGGAATCCACAAACTCGAATGATGAGATTTGCGTTTAATTTACTTCATATGTTAATTTTTTATTCTTGATTTGATTTTAATTTTTTTATTATCCATGTTTTATTCCTGATTATTTGATTTTAATTTTGTTGATATCTAGTTATGCAAATGCTTTTGATTTGGCTTATGCTTCTAATTTATGGCTTCATTATGTCATTTAGGTCTTTTTACATCATGTGCGTTGTGTTATTACATCCTGAAAAATTTATGTTATAAATTTGTGTAATGAGAAAAATGTTTAGCTCCTTGATTGGAGTCAAATTAGTAGTTTGCATGTTTAAAATTTTTCCATTTGCTTAGATCAGATGATGATGCTGATTCTATGAATTTTGGGGGTTTAGTGCTATGTTTGACTATTGAGTTTGATTATCATGTTTACCGAGTTTGATTATATTCAGGTTTAGTACTATATTTGACTACTGAATTTGATTATACATGTTTACTGAGTTTTATTATACTCAGGTTCAGTGCTTGACTATTGAGTTTAATTTTAATTTTACATATGCATATGGCTCTAATTTGATTTTAATTTTTTATTATCCATTTTTAAAAAAAGAAGAAAGAAAGATATTCAGTCTCTTATGCAGATATACACATGTAAACGCATTTTGTGCTTTTAACATTGTTAATAACTTCTTAATAAAATTCCTTTTCAATTTTAATTAGTATTTTTTCCCAAAATTAATTAATTAATTAAATTCACTTAGTTAAAACGCTTTTAGTCTATGGCATAATTGCAACAAATTAAGCACCTTATAGCATGAGTCAGATCTTGATTATTCCTGGTGAGATACATTGGCCATGGCGCACATTCGCAAATAATTGATTGTTTTATTATGTGAAAAATTTTAGGTTTGATTATATTTATAAGATAATTTGAAGTTGCTTATGTTGGTTGTTGGAGGACAATTTCTGTTGACGATAGCTTTTCCATTCTATTCATCTCTAGCTACTAATTTGTCTTGTTCATTTATAGAAAATGAGAGCGTTTTTATACCTGATTTGATTTTAAATTTTTTATTATCTTTGTTTTAGGTTGTTTCAAGCATAGGAATAGAATTTTTCTATGTGAAAGATTATGAAACTTTTTATACCAATTATGCAAATAGGGTAGATTTTTCATGGCATATAAAAACTTCTAAGTGGGATCAAAATAGACAGATTACATACTAAATCTTAGTATGTTCTAGAGCTGGTTATCGAAGATAAAAAATTGATATACTAAAGAAGACAAATCTAACTTCCGAACAAAATTGTAAAGTTAGGATTATTGTTAAAATAAAGGGATAAGAAGCTGGAATATGTATTAACCTTTGTGAATATCCAGCACAACCATGCTATTAGTTCTAGCATGGCAAACACTCTGAGAAAGAACAGGGAACTAAGCTTGCATGTTAAATGGATAGCTGAGATCAATGATCAAGCTGGTGTTACAATGAGAAACACCTATCAGAGTTTAGCAACTACTTTCCCAAGTTAGTTCGTATACAAATGTTGGGATGGGAACTTTTGAAAAAATAATTTGAGATGAAAGAAGGAAGGGCAGAGAAAAATTTGGGACACATCGAGGGGGAAAGAATTGATTGTAAAAATTTTCTACTGAATTTTTACTATTGAATTTGACTATTGGTGCGCGAAACTGGCTCCGCAATATTCGCACAGATAGACCGACAAGTGCACCGGATCGTCCAAGTAATACCTTAGATGAGTGAGGGTCAATCCCACGAGGATTGTTGGTTTGAGCAAGCAATGGTTACCTTGTAGATCTTAGTCAGGCGGATAGCAAATATGATAGTTGTTGTGAAAAATGCATAAACAGATAAATAAATAAAATGTTACTAGATAGGTGTGAAATCAGTGATGATAGAACGGTTGAGGTTTCGGAGATGCTTCTTCCTTCTGGATCAACTTTTCTCACCATCTACTCCAACCTCTGGTTGATTCATTCCATGGCAGGCTGTAAATGATTAACGCCGGCTCAGTGGTCATAAATCTCCTCTGCTTCAGATCAAACGCTGGGTCAGTGGTCCTCCAATTTGAACGAGGGTGAAGTTCTAGCAGTCCATTCCCTTAGTGATCCTACTCAAAATGCCACAAACAAGGTCGGATCTTCTGGATCAGAGAATGATGCTCTTTTGATTCTAGCCTATACCATAAAGGCCCTAATCGCCCCGTACCTCGGCTGCACTGATGTCTCTAAGTACCCAACGAAGTCGTGGATTAGCCGTCTAAGAGATGTATAATCAAGCTTGTGGTTCAATACTATCCCGTCAAGGACTCACAAGAACCCATGTGAATAGGGATGATGGTCAAGTTACACTCCCAATCCATTAGGATGAAAAACGAAGATACATCTTAGAATAGAATCAAGTATAGATTGAAATAGAATAGTGATATTATTAGTCCATAAGAATCAGTAGAGCTCCTAACCTTAACCTATGAGGTTAGTGACTCATTGCTTATAGAAAAGTAATGTAAAACGTGTAGAGTGGGCAAGAGCTTGAGGTAGAAGATCCTAAACATGGGTGATCTTCTCCTATATATACAAATCTGCTAACTAAAAATTATAGAAATAAGATAAACTAGTCTTGTAGTGCGAAAATCCACTTTTCGGGCCCACTTGGTGAGTGTTTGGGCCGAGTTTGAGTAAAGCCACGAGTTGGTACCCCCTCTAAGGCGTTGGATGCCAGCTGCTCCCTTTTGGGCGTTGGACGTCAGGAATAGGGTTGGTGGCTGGCGTTGAACGCCAGTTTTGGGCCTTCATTTCCAAAGAAAAGTATAAACTATTATATATTTCTGGAAAGCCCTGGATGTTATCTTTCCATAGCCATTGAGAGCGTGCTATTTGGACTTCTCTAGCTCCAGAAATTCTCCTTCAAGTGCATGGAGGTCAGAATCTGACAGCATCTGTAGTCCTTTCTCTATCTCTGAATCAGACTTTGCCAAAACTCCTCTATTTCAGCCAGAAAATACCTGAAACCATCATAAAATACAACAACTCAAAGTAAAATCCAAAAATATAAATTTTGCACTAAAACCTATGAAAATATAATAAAACTTAAATAAAACATAATAAAAACTATATGAAAATGATGCCAAAAGGCGTATAAAATATCCGCTCATCAGAACACCAAACTTAAACTGTTTCTTGTCCCCAAGCAACCAAAAAAAAGTAGGATTAAAAAGAAGAGAATGATACAATAAATCTCAGAGTTTTCAATGAAGCTCTGTTTTAATTAGATGAGCAGGACTAGTAGCTTCTTGCTTTTGAATAGTTCTGGCATCTCTCTTTCCTTTGAAGCTCATAATAATTGGCATCTTTGGGAACTCAGAATCCAGATGATACTATTGATTCTCCTAGTTTAGTTCTTTTTTATTCTTGAACACATCTTCTTTTGAGTCTTGGCCGTGACCCTAAGTGCTTTATTTTCCAGTATTACCACTGGATACATAAACGCCACAGACACTTAACTGGGTGAACCCCTTAGGATTGTGATTCAGCTTTGCTAGAATCCCCAACCAGTGGTGTCCAGAGTTCTTAAGCACACTCTTTACTTTGGATCACGAATTTAACTGCTCAGTCTCAAACTTTTCACTTGACACCTTCACACCACAAGCATATAGTTAGGGAAGCAGCTCATTTGAACTATTTAGGCCAAGATTTTATTTCTTTTAGGCCCTCCTAAGCATTGATGCTCAAAGCCTTAGATCCTTGTACTTGCCTTTTGGTTTAAAGAGCTATTAGCTTTTTCTTTTTCTGCTTGCTTTTTTTTCTTTTTGCTACTTTTTCTTGCTTCAAGAATCAATTTTTGGATTTTTCAGATCACCAATAATACTTCACTTTTATCATCCTTTTTTTGATGGAAAGCCCAAGATGTCTACTTTCCAACGCAATTGAGAGCACGCCAATTGGGCTTCTGTAGCTCCAGAAAATCCACTTTGAGTGCAGGGAGGTCAGAATCCAACAGCATCTGCAGTCCTTTTTCAGCATCTGAATAAGATTTTTGCTCAGGTCCCTCAATTTCAGCAAAAAAAATACCTGAAATTATAGAAAAACACACAAACTCATAGTAAAGTCCAGAAGAGTGATTTTTATTTAAAAACTAATAAAAACATAATAAAAACTAACTAAAATATACTAAAAACATACTAAAAACAATGCCAAAAAGCGTATAAATTATCCGCTCATCACAACACCAAACTTAAATTGTTGCTTGTCCCCAAGCAACTGAAAATCAAATAGGATAAAAAAAAGAGAATATACAATGAATTCCAAAAACATCTATGAAGATCAGTATTAATTAGATGAGCGGGGCTTTTAGCTTTTTGCTTCTGAACAGTTTTGGCATCTCACTTTATTCCTTGAAGTTCAGAATGATTGGCATCTATAGGAACTCAGAATCCAGATAGTGTTACTGAATCTCCTAGTTAAGTATGTTGATTCTTGAACACAGCTACTTTATGAGTCTTGGCCGTGGCCCTAAGCACTTTGTTTTCCAGTATTACCACCGGATACATAAATGCCACAGACACATAACTGGGTGAACCTTTTCAGATTGTGACTCAGCTTTGCTAGAGTCCCCAATTAGAGGTGTCCAGGGTTCTTAAGCACACTCTTCTTTTTGCTTAGGACCTCGACTTTAACCGCTCAGTCTCAAGTTTTCACTTGACACCTTCACGCCACAAGCACATGGTTAGGGACAGCTTGGTTTAGCCGCTTAGGCCAGGATTTTATTCCTGTGGGCCCTCCTATCCATTGATGCTCAAAGCCTTGGATCCTTTTTATCACCCTTGCCTTTTGGTTTAAAGGGGTATTGGCTTTTTCTGCTTGCTTTTCTTTTTCTTTCTTTTTTTCTTTTCTCTTTTTTTTCACCTCTTTTTTTTTGCAAGCTTTTCACTGCTTTTTCTTGCTTTAAGAATCAATTTTATGATTTTTCAGATTATCAGATAACATTTCTCCTTTTCCTTTCATTCTTTCAAGAGCCAACAATTTTAACATTCATAAACAATCAAATTAAAAAATATGCACTGTTCAAGCATTCATTCAGAAAAACAATAGTATTGCCACTACATCAAGATAATTAAACTGTTTTAAAATTTGAAATTCATGCACTTCTTTTTCTTTTTCAATTAAAAACATTTTTCATTTTAAGAAAGGTGATGGATTCATTTTCATAGCTTTAAGGCATAGACACTTAGACACTAATGATCATGTAATAAAGACACAAATATAAATAAACATAAGCATAAAAATTCGAAAAACAGGAAAATAAAGAACAAGGAAGTTAAAGAACGGGTCCACCTTAGTGATGGCGGCTTGTTCTTCCTCTTGAAGATCTTATGGAGTGCCTGAGCTCCTCAATGTCTCTTCCTTGCCTTTGTTGCTCCTCTCTCATGGTTCTTTGATCTTCTCTAATTTCATGGAGGAGGATGGAATGCTCTTGGTGCTCCACCCTTAGTTGTCCCATGTTGGAACTTATTTCTCCTAGGGAGGTGTTGATTTTCTCCCAATAGTTTTGTGGAGGAAGATGCATCCCTTGAGGCATCTCAGGGATTTCATGATGAGGAATTTCCTCATGCTCTTGATGAGGTTCTCTTGTTTTCTCCATCCTTTTCTTAGTGATGGGTTTGTCCTCATCAATGAGAATGTCTCCCTCTATGTCAATTCCAACCGAATTGCAAAAGTGACAAATGAGATGAGGGAAGGCTAACCTTGCCAAAGGAGACGACTTGTCCGCCACCTTGTAGAGTTCTTGGGATATAACCTCATGAACTTCTACTTCTTCTCCAATCATGATGCTATGTATCATGATAGCCCGGTCTATAGTAGCTTCAGACCGGTTGCTAGTGGGAATGATTGAGCGTTGGATGAACTCCAACCATCCCCTAGCCACGGGCTTGAGGTCATGCCTTCTTAGTTGAACCGGCTTCCCTCTTGAATCTCTCTTCCATTGAGCGCCATCTTCACATATGTCCATGAGGACTTGGTCCAACCTTTGATCAAAGTTGACCCTTCTTGTGTATGGGTGTGCATCTCCTTGCATCATAGGCAAGTTGAATGCCAACCTTACATTTTCCGGACTAAAATCTAAGTAATTTCCCCGAACCATTGTAAGCCAATTCTTGGGGTCCGGGTTCACACTTTGATCATGGTTCTTGGTGATCCATGCATTGGCATAGAACTCTTGAACCATTAAGATTCTGACTTGTTGAATGGAGTTGGTGAGAACTTCCCAACCTCTTCTTCGGATCTCATGTCGGATCTCCGGATATTCGCCCTTTTTGAGCTTAAAAGGGACCTCGGGGATCACCTTCTTCTTGGCCACAACTTCATAGAAGTGGTCTTGATGCACCCTTGAGAGGAATCTCTCCATCTTCCATGACTCGGAGGTGGAAGCTTTTGCCTTCCCTTTCCTCTTTCTAGAGGTTTCTCCGGCCTTTGGTGCCATAAATGGTTATGGAAAAATAAAAAAAAGCTTTAGCTTTTACCACACCAAACTTAGAAGGTTGCTCGTCCTCGAGCAAAAGAAGAAAGAAGAGAGTAGAAGAAGAAGAAATAGAGGAGATGGAGTGGGATTTATGTTTCGGCCAAGGGGGATAGGTAGTGTGTATGTTGTGTGAAAATGAAGGAGTGAAGATGGGTTTATATAGGAGTGAGAGGGGTGTGTATGGTTCGGCCATTATGGGTGGGTTTGGGAGGGAAAGTGGTTTGAATTTAGATGGTGAGGTAGGTGGGGTTTTATGAAGGATGAATGTGAGTGGTGAAGAGAATGGTGGGATTTGATAGGTGAGGGGTTTTTGGGGAAGAGATATTGAGGTGATTGGTGAATGAGTGAAGAAGAGAGAGAGTGGTGGGGTAGGTGGGGATCCTGCAGGGTCCACAGATCCTGAGGTGTCAAGGATATCTCATCCCTGCACCAAGTGGCGTGCAAAACGCCTCTTTCTGCCAATCCTGGCGTTGAACGCCAGGCTGCTGCCTATTTCTGGCGTTTAACGCCAGCTTCTTGCCCATTCCTGGCGTTAAACGCCAGTCTGGTGCCCTTTTCTGGCGTTAAACGCCCAGAATGGTGCCAGACTGGGCGTTTAACGCCCATTCTGCTACCTTTACTGGCGTTTAAACGTCAGTAACTGTCTCCTCCAGGGTGTTCTATTTTTCATTCTATTTTTCACTTTGTTTTTGCTTTTTCAATTGTTTTTGTGACTTCACTTGATCATCAACCTACAGAAAACATAAAATAACAATAGAAAATAGAAAATTATCATAGAATAGTAACGATTGGGTTGCCTCCCAACAATCGCTTCTTTAATGTCAACAGCTTGACAGTGGACTCTCATGGAGCCTCACAGATGTTCAGAGCAATGTTGGAACCTCCCAACACCAAACTTAGAGTTTGAATGTGGGGGTTCAACACCAAACTTAGAGTTTGGTTGTGGCCTCCCAACACTAAACTTAGAGTTTGACTGTGGGGGCTCTGTTTGACTCTGTATTGAGAGAAGCTCTTCATGCTTCCTCTCCATGGTTACAGAGGGATATCCTTGAGCTTTAAACACAAGGGAGTCTTCATTCACTTGAATGATCAATTCTCCTCTGTCAACATCAATCACAGCTTTTGCTGTTGCTAGGAAGGGTCTGCCAAGGATGATGGATTCATCCATACACTTTCCAGTTTCTAGGATTATGAAATCAGCAGGGATGTAATGGTCTTCAACCTTGACCAAGACATCCTCTACAAGTCCATAAGCCTGTTTCTTTGAATTGTCTGCCATCTCTAGTGAGATTCTTGCAGCTTGTACCTCAATGATCCCTAGCTTCTCCATTACAGAGAGAGGCATAAGGTTTATCCTTGACCCTAGGTCACACAGAGCCTTCTCAAAGGTCATGATGCCTATGGTACAAGGGATTGAGAACTTTCCAGGGTCCTGTCTCTTTTGAGGTAATCTTTGCCTAGTCAAGTCATCCAGTTATTTGATGAGCAATGGAGGTTCATTCTCCCAAGTCTCATTACCAAATAACTTGGCATTTAGCTTCATGATTGCTCCAAGGTACTTAGCAACTTGCTCTTCAGTGACATGTTCATCCTCTTCAGAGGAAGAATACTGAAGAGGAAGAATACTCATCAGAGCTTATGAAAGGCAGAAGTAAATTCAATGGAATCTCTATGGTCTCAGAATGAGCCTCAGATTCCCATGGTTCCTCATTAGGGAACTCCATGGAGGTCAGTGGGCGTCCATTGAGGTCTTCCTCAGTGGAAATCACTGCCTCTTCCTCCTCTCCATGTTCGGCCATGTGAGATGTGGTTATGGCCTTGCACTCTCTTTTTGGATTCTCTTCTGTATTGCTAGGGAGAGTGCTAGGAGGGAGTTCAGTAATTTTCTTACTCAGCTGACCCAATTGTGCCTCCAAATTTCTAATGGAGGACCTTGTTTCAGTAATGAAACTTTGAGTGGTTTTGATTAGATCAGAGACAATGGTTGTTAAGTCAGAGGGGTTTTGCTTAGAATTCTCTGTCTGTTGCTGAGAAGATGATGGAAAAGGCTTGCTATTGCTAAACCTGTTTCTTCCACCATTATTGTTATTGAAACCTTGTTGAGGTCTCTGTTGATCCTTCCATGAGAGATTTGGATGATTTCTCCATGAAGGATTATAGGTGTTTCCATAGGGTTCTCCCATGTAGTTCACCTCTTCCATTGCTAGATTACCTCCACTTTACAAGCTCTCATCTCCCGACTGGAACCACCTCCTACTCCCAACAGTCAGCCTTCAAGCTCCAGTGCACTACCTTCTCAACCTTTACCCAAACCCAAGGGTGGAATTAATGCCATCACTTTGAGGTCTGGAACCACATTGCCATAGAAGAGTCAGAAGGATCCGAGTTCAAAGGAAGAAATTCAAGCTGAAGATATTGTTGAGGTAGAGGATGTTGAAGAGGAAGAGGAAGTACAGGACATGGTTGAAGAAGAAGTAGCTCAACCAGAGAATAGCGCACCAATAGGGGGTGAAGCTACAAGGGACGCCATCCCTATCCCCTTTCTACACCTTGCTAGGAAATCCAGAAAGCAGATGGAGCTCGATCCAAAGATGGTGGAGATCTTCAAAAAGGTTGAGGTAACCATTCCCCTTTTGATGCCATTTGCCAGGTACCTAAATAGTTTCTAAAAGATTTATGCATGCATAAAGATAAATTACAGGATTTAGAAACTATTCCTCTAGGTAGCTCCATTTCTGCTTTAGTGGGTGACATACCTGAAAAATGTAGTGACCCAGGTCCATGCATGGTTACTATTACTATAGATGGTGTAAAATTTTCTGACTGCATGTGTGATTTAGGTGCATGTGTTAGTATAATGCCATTATCTGTATATGATACTCTGAGGCTCCCTCCCTTAAAAAGGTCGACAACACGTTTTGTTTTGATAGATAAAAGCATTATCTCTGTGGTTGGAATTGCTGAGGACGTGCTGGTGAGCATTAAGGGGCTCACATTTTCTATTGACTTCTATATTTTGGAGATGCCCCCTAATGACTCAGGAAGACCATCATCCATCCTACTTGGAAGGCCATTCCTGAAGACTTCAAAGTTCAAATTAGATGCCTTCTTAGGAACTTACTCTTTTGAGATAGATGGCAGAGCAGTGAGCTTCAACCTGGATGAAGCTATGAAGCACCCTCCGGAAGATCATTCCATTTTCCAGTGCGACATCATTGATGAGACTGTAGCTGCAGTTCACCAATAAGAAGTAGAAGAGATACACATGGAGCAAGACACAAGTGTGGGGAAACCCTCTAAACACAATGCAGACACTTTGCCAACATGATTGATGAGCGGATAATTTATATACTTTTTGGCATTGTTTTTAGGTAGTTTTTAGTATGTTTTAGTTACTTTTTATTATATTTTTATTAGTTTCTATGCAAAAATCACATTTCTGGACTTTCCTATGAGTTTGTGTGTTTTTCTATAATTTCAGGTATTTTCTGGCTGAAATTGAGGGACCTGAGCAAAAATCTGATTCAGAGGCTGAGAAAGGACTGCAGATGTTGTTGGATTCTGACCTCCCTGCACTCAAACGTGTATTTCTGGATCTACAGAAGTCCAATTAGCGCGTTCTCAATTGTGCTGGAAAGCTAACATCTTGGGCTTTCCAGAAATGTATAATAGTTTATACTTTGCTCGAGATTTGATGGCCCAAACTGGCGTTAAACGCCAGCCAGAGACCCTTTTTTGGCGTAAAACACCGGAACTGGCACCAAAACTGGAGTTGAACGCCCAAACTGGAACCTAAGCTGGCGTTTAACTCCAAGAATGGCCTATGGACGTGAAAGCTTCAAAGCTTAGCCCAAATATTCACCAAGTAGGCCCCAGAAGTGGATTTCTGCACTATCTGCACTTAGTTACTCATTTTCTGTAAACCTAAGTTACTAGTTTAGTATAAAAAAATACTTTCAGAGATTCATTTTGGGACGGATGACATTTTACATCTCATATTGTATCTTCTATGGCATGAGTCTCTAAACCCCATAGGTGGGGGTGAGGAGCTCTGCTGTGTCTCAATGGATTAATGCAATTACTATTGTTTTCTATTCGATCACGCTTGATTCTGTTCTAAGATACTCACTCGTACTTCAATATAAAGAATATGATGATCCGTGACACTCATCATCATTCTCAAATTTATTAACGCGTGCTTGACAACCACTCCCGTTCTATCTGAGCTCAACGTAGTCATTGGGTGACATTTTGAGTGCGTATCTCTTGGGTTTCTAATCCACGAGTTTGACTTGCATCTCCTGACAACAGAGCATTCAAACCCATGAGATCAGAACCTTCGTGGTAGATACTAGAACCAATTGGCAGCATTCCTGAGATTCGGAAAGTCTAAACCTTGTCTGTAGTATTTCGAGTAGGATCTAGGACGGGATGACTGTGACGAGCTTCAAACTCACGAATGTTGGGCGCAGCGACAGTGTGCAAAAAGATAGAGAGATCCTATTCCAACACAGGTGAGAACCGACAGATGATTATCCGTGCGGTAGCTGTGCCCGGTATTTTTCATTCGAGACGAGAGATCCGACAGTTGATTAGCCGTACAGAAACCGTACCTGGACCATTTTTACTGAGAGGACGGATGGTAGCCATTGACAACGGTGATCCACCAACATACAGCTTGCCATGGAAGGAAGCCATGTGTGTTTGGAGAAGAAGACAGTAGGAAAGCAGAGATTCAGACGACAGAGCATCTCCGGAACCTTAACCTGTTCCTCATTACTGAATCACAAGTATCATTCATTTCATGTTATTAACTTTTCATAAACAAAATCATTCATATCATTTGAATCTCCTGACTAAGATTTACAGGATAACCATAGTTTGCTTCAAGTCGGCAATCTCTGCGTGGGATCGACCCTTACTCACGTAAGGTATTACTTGGACGACCCAGTGCACTTGTTGGGTAGTTGTACCGGAGTTGTGAAAAGTGTGATCACAATTCCGTGCACCAAGTTTTTGGTGCCGTTTCCGGGGATTGTTTGAGTTTGGACAACTGACGGTTCATCTTGTTGTTTAGATTAGGAAAAATTTATCTTTGTTTGGTTTAGAGTCACTAAATTTGAGTCTTTTTATTTTCTTTTTCAAAAATCTTTCAAAAATCTTATTTTTCTTTATTAATCTTTAATTTTTCTTTGAGTTTTTTTATTATTGTTTTTGTTAAAATTTTAAAATCCTTGTTTTCTTTTTCTAGATTTTTTTCAAAAATTTTTAATAAATAGATAAAAACCAATAAACTAATAATTGAGTCTTCTGTTTGAGTTTAGTTTCATGTTTTAAGTTTGGTGTCAATTGCATGCTTTTATTTTCCTTCAATTTTTCGAATTACATGTTTTTATTTTTCTTCATACTTTTAATTACATGTTCTTAGTTCTTTCTTGATCTTCAAATTGTTCTTGATAATTTTCTTTATTTGATCTTTAAATTTTCTTATTTGGTGTCTTTTGTTGTTTATCTTATACATTTTCGAATTATTAGTGTTCAAAATATAAAAATTTTTAAGTTTGGTATTTTTTGTGTCCTTATTTCCTTAAAAATTTTCAAAATTTGTTCTTGGTGTTCATCTTGATCTTCAAAGTGTTCTTGGTGTTCATCTTGACATTCAAAGTTTTCTTATTTGTTTTCTTTGTTTTGATCTAAAAATTCTAAGTTTGGTGTCATTTTATTATTTTTCTCTTTCCTCATTAAATTCAAAAAAATATCTTTTCCTTTATTTACTCATCATTTTCGAATAGTCAAAATTTTTAAAATTTGGTAGTTTCTTGTTAGTCAAGTCAAAATTTCAATTTTAAAAATTTATCTTTTTAAATCTTTTTTAAAACAAATTCTTTTTCAATTTTCTTTTTATATTTTTCGAAAATCTTTTATAATTTTTTTTTCAAAATCTTTTTCTTTTTTTATAATTTTCAAATTGCTTGTTCTATTTTATTATTTTGATTGAAAAATTTTAAGTTGGGTATTTTCTTGTTAAGAAAGTTTCAATCTTTAAAATTTTAAAATCATATCTTTTTCAAATCTTTTCTTTTATTTATTTTCTTAGAAGTATTAATTTTCAAGTATCTTTAATTTTAAGATATATCTTTTACAAAACTTCCTAACCACTTTCTCTCTCCTCATTTTTTTTCGAAAATCCACACCAAAAATTTTCAAATCTTTTTAATTAATTAATTAATTTTGTTTTCTAATTTCTTTTATTTCTTTTTCTTTTCTTAATTTCCGAAACTTGCATCAAAATTTTTTTATTTACTTTATTTTAATTTATTTAATTTCAAAATAAAAAAGAGAAAATTTTTTTATTTACAATCCACATCATCTCCCCTTCTCCATCATGGACCTAAGTAGAAATGAACAGTCCAGAAGGACTCTAGGGTCATATGCTAACCCCACTACTGCTTCATATGGGAGTAGTATCTGTATACCCCCATCAGAGCCAGCAATTTTGAGTTAAATCCTCAGCTCAATATCATGGTGCAGCAAAATTGGCAATATTCCAGTCTTCCACAGGAAGAACCTACTGAGTTTCTGGCACAGTTCTTACAAATTGCTGACACAGTACATGATAAGGAAGTGGATCAAAATGTCTACAGATTATTGTTGTTTCCATTTGCTGTAAAAGACCAAGCTAAGAGGTGGTTAAACAACCAACCCAAAGCCAGCATAAGAACATGGAAACAGTTGTCAGACAAATTTCTGATCAATATTTCCCTCCAAAAAGGATGACACAGCTAAGACTGGACATTCAAGGCTTTAAACAAGAGGATAATGAATCTCTTTATAATGCCTGGGGGAGGTACAGAGAGATGCTAAGGAAATGCCCCTCTGAAATATTTTTGGAATGAGTGCAGTTAGACATCTTTTACAATGGGTTTATAGAAAAGGCCCAGATATCTCTAGACCACTCTGCTGATGGATATATACATATGAGAAAGATAATTGAAGAGGCTCAAGAGCTCATTGATATAGTTTCCAGTAATCAGCACCTGTACTCAAGTGGTGAGACCTCCATGAAAGAAGAAGCTGAGGCAGCATCCACTGAACTTAGTCCTCCAAAACAAATTTCTGAACTCAATCAGCAACTATTTTCTGTAACAAAACAGTTAGCAGATGATGAGCGGATAATTTATAGTTTTTAGTATGTTTTAGTTACTTTTTATTATATTTTTATTAGTCTTTAAGCAAAAATCACATTTTTGGACTTTACCATGAGTTTGTGTATTTTTCTGTAATTTCAGGTATTTTCTGGCTGAAATTGAGGGACATGAGCAAAAGTCTGATTCAGAGGCTGAGAAAGGACTGCAGATGTTGTTGGATTCTGACCCTCCTGCACGCGAAGTGGATTTTCTGGAGCTACAGAAGACCAATTGGCGCGCTCTCAATTGCGTTAGAAAGTAGACATACTTTTCCCGAGATTTGATGGCCCAAATTGGCGATTAAACGCCAGCTAGAGACCCTTTTCTGGCGTAAAACACCGGAACTGGCACCAGAAATAGAGTTAAACGCCCAAACTGGCATCCAAGATGGCGTTTAACTCTAGAAAAGGCCTATGCACCTGTAAAGCTCAATGCTCAGCCCAAGCACACCCCAAGTGGGCCCCAGAAGTGGATTTTTGTACTATCTACACTCAGTTACTTATTTTCTGTAATCCTTAGTAACTAGTTTAGTATAAATAACACTTTTTACTATTGTATTTGAGGAGCTTATGCCATTTTTCACATTTGGAGGCTGGCCACACGGCCATGCCTAGACCTTTTCTCTTATGAATTTTTTACGGTGGAGTTTCTACACCTCATAGATTAAGGTGCGGAGCTTTGCTGTTCTTCATGAATTAATGCAAGTACTATTGTTTCTCTTTCAATTCACGTTTACTTCTTCTCCAAGATATACTCTCGTACTTAATTCAGTTAAGTCATAATGAAGGGGTGACCCATGATAATCACCCGCTATCTTCGTTACTCGCTTAGCCAAGATCCGCGTGCCTGACAACCACAAGCGGTCTACATGATGTTCAACGTAGTCATTGGACGACAGCCGGAGTATAGTCTCTTGGGTCTCTAATCCACGGACCGAGTCCGTGAGATTAGAACCTTCGTGGTATAGGCTAGAACCAATTAGCAGCATTCCTGAGATCCAGAAAGTCTAAACCTTGTCTGAGGTATTCCGAGTAGGATCTGGGAAGGGATGACAGTGACGAGCTTCAAACTCGCGAATGTTGGGCACAGTGACAGTGTGCAAAAGGATAGAGATATCCTATTCTGATACAAGTGAGAACTGATAGATGATTAGCCGTGCAGTAGTTGTACCTGGTATTTTTCATCCGAGACGAGAAATTCGACAGTTGATTAGCCGTGCAAAAACCGTACTTGGACCATTTTCACTGAGAGGATCATACAGCTTGTCATGGAAGGGAGCACGCATGATTGGATGAAGACAATAGGAACGCAGAGGTTCAGAAGCAACAAAGCATCTCCAAACACTTATCTGAAATTCTCACCAATGAATTACATAAGTATCTTATTTTATTTTATGTTTTATTTATCTTTTAATTATCAAAACCTCATAACCATTTGAATCCGCCTGACTACGATTTACAAGATGACCATAGCTTGCTTCAAGCCGACAATCTCCGTGGGATCGACCCTTACTCACGTAAGGTTTTATTACTTGGATGACTGGTGCACGAATTGTAAATCACACTTTTCACAACTCGTACCACTAACCAGCAAGTGCACTGGGTCGTCCAAGTAATACCTTAAGTGAGTAAGGATCGATCCCACGGAGATTGTTGGCTTGAAGCAAGCTATGGTTATTTTGTAATTCTTAGTCAGGAAATTAGTAATAAAAGTGATTGGGTTTATGAAGAGTAAATAGCATAAATTAAATAATACTTGTTATGTAGTAATGGAGAACAGATTGAGGATTTGGAGATGCTCTGTCTTCTGAATCTCTGCTTTCCTACTGTCTTCTCCTTCACGCATGCAAGGCTCCTTCCATGGCAAGCTGTATGTTGGTGGATCACCGTTGTCAATGGCTACCATCCGACCTCTCAGTGAAAATGGTCCAAATGCGCTGTCACCGCAAAGCTAATCATCTGTCGGTTCTCACTCGTGTTGGAATAGGATCCATTGATCCTTTTGCGTCTGTCACTACGCCCAGCACTCGTGAGTTTGAAGCTCGTCACAATCATCCCATCCCAGATCCTACTCAAAATACCACAGACAAGGTTTAGACTTTCCGGATCTTAGGAATGGCCGCCAATAGTCCTAGCCTATACCACGAAGACTCTGATCATGAACCAAGAGGCTAAGAGATATACACTCAATCTAAGGTAGAACGGAAGTGGTTGTCAGGCACGCGTTCATAGGTTGAGAATGGTGATGAGTGTCACGGATCATCACATTCATCAGGGTGAAGTCCGAGTGAATATCTAAGAATAGAAACAAGCGTGATTGAATAGAAAACTGTAGTAATTTCATTAATTCATCAAAACACAGCAGAGCTCCCCACCCCCAACCATGGGGTTTAGAGACTCATGCCGTCAAAAATACAATGTAAAGTGTAAAAATGTCATGAGGTCCATAGTAAGTCTCTAAAAGTTGTTTTTATACTAAACTAGTAGCTAGGGTTACAGAAAATAAGTAACTAAGTGCAGATAGTGCAGAAATCCACTTTCGGGGCCCACTTGGTGTGTGCTTGGGCTGAGCATTGAGCTTTACACGTGTAGAGGCTTCTCTTGGAGTTAAACGCCAGGTTGTAGCCTGTTTCTGGCATTTAACTCTGGTTTGCAACCTGTTTCTGGCGTTTAACGCCAGAATAGGGTAAAGACTTGGCGTTAAACGCCAATTTGCGTCATCAAAACTTGGGCAAAGTATGGACTATTATATATTGCTGGAAAGCCCTGGATGTTGAAGAACTGAAGATTGATGGTTTAGAAGTTATAATAAACTCTCGTTGTAAGTATAGTTACTAAACCAAGCAATCAACCTTTCTTACAAAAGTTTTGGTTGTCACAAGTAACAAACCCCTTTGAAATTGATAACCGAGTATTCAAACCTCGGGTCGTCTTCTCAAGGAATTGCAAGGAGGTATGTTCTTATTATTGGTTATGAGTTTGTAAATTGGGGTTTAGGAAGTAAGGTGGGAATATGTTATATGACAAATAAAATAAAATAATAATAATAAAATAGACTCTTGGCAAGGTATGAGAAATTGGAAGTCCAGATTTAGTTATCCTTATCAACAATAATGAAAGTCGAATCTTAATTCCACTTAGTTAACCTTTGCTATAACAAGGGAATGTCAAGTGACTAATTAGTTAGATCTTTGAATCCTAGTTAATTCCGAAGAAAAGATTGGGATTATTAAAGATCAATTTAATTGGCAAGATAACAATTAACAATTATGCTGTTGAATTGGATAACTTCTGAGTTACTGATTTCTTAACCAAAACCAAAAGGAAAAGAGTAAATCTACTGGAATAAAAATATCTTCAGATGGGAAGCAGTAATCATGTAAATAAAAGAAAGCAGTCATGAATTAAAATACCTCAAATAACATTAATTAAGAAAATTATATGTAACATGGAAGAGTTCATAAATTATATAAAAATAAAGAACCTGGGATTGAGAGTCACTCCTAAAACTAAGAGAAGTTCTAAATCCTAAGAGAGAGAGGAGAGAACCTCTCTCAAAACTAATCTAAATCATGAGAAGTGAATTATGAGAGCCTCCCCATGAATGGATGCATTTCCCCACTTTATAGCCTCTAATCTGTGTTTTTTGGGCCGCAAACTGGGTCAAAAACAGTCCAGAATTTGGTGGTTTCGAATTTTGCCACGCTGGTTTTTCGTCACTGCGACGCGGCCGCATGGATCTCGCGGTTGCGTCACCTAGCGTCAAGGGAACCATAGTATATTATATATCAAATCGAAGCCCCGGACGTTAGCTTTCCAATGCAATTGGAACCGTGTCGTTTGGATCTCTGTAGCTAAAGTTATAGCCGTTTGAGTGCAGAGAGGTCAGACTGGACAGCTTAGCAATTTCTCCAACTTCTTGCATTCCTTCCACTTTTGCATGCTTTCTTCCCATCCTCCAAGCCATTCCTGCCTTATAATATCTGAAAACAGTTAACACACATATCAAGGCATCTAATGGTAATAAGAGAGGATTAATAATAAGCAAATATAAGATCAAAGAAGTATGTTTTCAATCAAAGCACATAATTAGGAAGGCAAATGTAAAACCATGCAATTAATATGAATAAGTGGGTAAAGAGTTGATGAAATACACTCAATTGAGCACAAGATAAATCATAAAATAGTGGTTTATCAACCTCCCCACACTTAAACACTAGCATGTCCTCATGCTAAGCTCAAGAGAAGCTATAAAGGTGAAGAGGAATGATAGAATGTATGAAATGCAATCCTATCTATATGAATGCAACTAAATGTGAAATGATTCTACCTACTTGGTTTAAAAGTAAATAAATTCTCCAAGAATAAATATGAACTAGATTTCACTAATTCAAATAATAAAAATGAAGTACAAATAGAGTTGCAAGAAGAAAATAGCTCATGAAAGCAGGGAACAAGGAATTGAGCATCGAACTCTCACTGGTAGTGTATACACTCTAATCACTCAGGTGTTTAAGGTTCGATCTCTAAATTCTCTACTAACCTTGCTTTCTAAGGCTTGCTCTTCATCTAATCAATCAACATAAATTTAATGCACAAATACACAAATCAAGAGGTCTTTTAAGGGTTGTAATGGGGTTAGGGTCAAGGTAGGATTGTATTTGGTCAAGTGGACTAAAATCTGAATCCTTAATTAACTTAAACTTTTCCCACCTAACTTAAACAATCCATGTAATCATAATACAACATCTAACCATTCATTAACCATGTTTCCCATATATTCATGCATTCTAATTTCAAGTACAACTCATATGCATTGCTTTCACTACTTACTTTGGGGCATTTGGTCCCCTTTTATTAATTGCTCTTTTTCTTTTCTTTTTCTCTCTCTTTTTCTTCTTTTTTTTTCTTTATATATATATATATATTTTTTTTTCTTTTGTTTTTCTCAATGCATATGATTAATTTATTGAATGCATGAACATGTCCTATTTCTTTCACATTTTCATAAAGATATATAACACCCAATTCTTAAACCAAACATTTTCAAACCCACTTTTTCCCACACTTAATTCATGAGCACTCTCACTAGTCTAAGCTAACCAAGGATTCAAATTAAGGACAATATTGTTTTCTGCTTAGAGTTGATGATGTGCTAAAGTAAAGAATAAAGGGGTAAAATAGGCTCAAATTAGTTTGCAAAGGATAATGACAGGTAAGGCCATATGGGTATGTAAGCTCAGTGAAACAAAGGTCTCAATCATATAAGTGCATGTATACATGAAACAATGTAAATATAGAATTAAGCAAGATAGAGATCACAATTTTAGAGAGAAAAATACACACTAAAACAGAATTTTGGTTGATAAAATGCAACCAATTCAAATAGGCTAAAAAATCTCACAGGTTTTGTGTGTTCGAGTTCTAAACCATGTTCCAGTATAATATCTCTTCAAACAAGTGTAACATTAAATTTTATTCAAATTAGTGAAATTCTCTAAAAATTTTCTTGAAAAAGAAAATATTACTTCAACCAAGTGGTAAAATATGCAAAAAAAAAAATTAAACAAATATGCAATCAAACATGCAAATGCAACAATGAATAAGGAAAATAAATCATTGGTGTTGAGATAGAGGAGTAACTAACCCATGGAGATTGGTATCGACCTCCCCACACTTAAAGATTGCACCGTCCTCGGTGCATGCTAAGATGTACAAGTTGACGGGCTGTTCCAACTGATGCTTTTCTTCAAGGATTGTGCAGATGGACTTTGTTTGTCTCCCCTTTTAAGCGTCTTCCGGTTCTCTTTCTGGTGGCCATCCTGAAAGAAAAAGGGAAGAAAAGTAACCCAATAATAGAGATAAGAAAATAAATGAAGTATGGTTGGGTTAATGCCAAATGATAAGGGTCTCATTTACATGGAAGCTTCAACATGTGCGTGAGAAAATAATAGAAACCATGGCATACCAGTGGTGCAGAATTTGCAACAAAGGAGGGGAGAGTGTGGGTAATGCAAGATAAGATAAGTTCATATCAATGCAAGAGAAGTACAAGTATCTTAAAAGATTAGCATTGATTTAAATAATGTTACCCAATCAAAATAAAACAAGTCATAAGCACCAAGATAATACCAAAAAAGATATAATAGTTGAATGAGAGCATTTGAACACCAATGGTAAAGTAATAAATTTAGAAAAAAAAATAAAAAATATGCAATGAATGAAAGTATGCAAATAAATTAAATAAATTGGAATGAGAGTGAAAAGGGATGAGAAAAAGAAAAAGAAAGTGAGAAAGGAGAGAGAAGGAAGAAATTAGGATTGGAAAAGAAAGGATAAGAAAATTGGCACTAATCTGGATAGGTTGCGCGACGCTGGCGACGCGGTCGCGTGGTGCGCAAATAAGGTTAGGTGACGCGAACGCGTGGGGCATGCGATCGCGTGACTTGGTTTGTGCTAGTGGCACGAGTGCAGCCTCGCGGTCGCACAACTCTCTGTTCAAAACTCAGTATTGCCAAAATCCAGGGTAGCGCGGTCGCGTGGTCGACGCGATCGCGCGGGTGGCCTTATTTCTAATATGACGCGGACGCGTGGGTGACGCGTTCGCGTGGCAGGGCTTGTGCTGCTAGCACGGGTCCAGCCCAATTTCAGCATAACTCTCTGCCATACACCCTTTTTACACCGATTTCAGGTCACGCGGCCGCGTGGGTGACGCGGTCGCGTGGGAGGCCATTATTCCCATATGACGCGGTCGCGTGGGTGACATGGTCGCGTGGGGTAATTTGTGCCATTGGCACGCCTCCAGCGCTGCTCCTGCGAAACTCTCTGTTCATATTAATATTGTCTCCCATCTCCTTACGACGCGAACGAGTCGCTGATGCGGTCGCGTCGCGTGCTCGCTTTTTTTTTTTTAAATCTGAAAAATGTAGAATGCAGTGTTAATATGAATGTGATGCAAAACTTCAGGTTCAATATAATAAAATAAAATAAAACTCAAAAACAAATAAAACTAAATAAAAATGAAAAAGCAATGATTATACCATGGTGGGTTGTCTCCTGATGGATTTTTTTGTGGAAGAAACGAATTTCTCCAAAACACCCAAAACTACCCGGCAAGTACACCGGGTCGCATCAAGTAATAATAACTCACGGGAGTGAGGTCGATCCCACAGGGATTGAAGGATTGAGCAATTTTAGATCAGTGGTTGATTTAGTCAAGCGAATCAAGTTTTGGTTGAGTGAATTGTGATTTGCAGAATTTAATTTGCAGAGAAAGTAAAGGGAGTGGGTGAATTGCATGAAAGTAAAGAGAACTGAAATTTAAAGTGCTGAATCTTAAAGAACAAGAAATTAAATGGCAGAAACTTAGAACGCAAGAAATGTAAATTGCAGAATCTTAAATTGCAAGAAATGTAAATGGCTTGAATTGTAAAGGGAATTGGGAATTGGATTTGCAGAAATTAAACAAGGAAAAGTAAAATTCAACAAGCAGAGGAGTAGAAGATAACTTGGATTGAACCGGATCTAAAAACAGAATTGTAAATGAGCATGAAAAGCATTAAACAGAGGATGTAAAATGAGAATTTAGATCTCAGGACTCAAGAGACTAGATAACCAAGTCTAGATCTCAATGCCTTCCTAGATCCAACAAGAGTAATTGCAAAGGAAATGTAAATTGCAGAGAAAGTAGATGAGAGAGCAAGTAACAGAAACTGAAATTCAATTAAGCAGTGAATTAAACAAGATCCCAAGGTGAGATTGAAACAGAAGTTCTTCAATTCTCCACCCAAGATCCGAAGCAAGAAAATTAAAGAGTGCTGGGCAAGAACAAGGAAGAAGAGATATCAATTCTCCTCCCCAATTCTCTTGAATTAAAACAACAATGCTAGAATGTAAAAGTGAGCTCTCTACCAAACTACCCAATCAAAACCGAAAGAAAAGTTCTATGAAAACTAAAAAGGAAGCTCCCCGAAAAACTTAAATCCTATGCTATTTATACACTTTCTTCAAATGGTCTTCAAGCCTTCAATTGGGCCTTTGCTCTTGATGGAATTGGGTTGATAGAGGCCTTGGTTGATTGCTCTTGGAGTTTGGAGAAGAACCGAATTGAACCGGGTTTGGAATCATGAAAGCTTGAGCAAAAGTTTGAGTAAAAGTTTGAGGCTAACTTTTACTCCAACTTTTCACATCAGCCACCCTTTTTTGCTGATACCAACGTTGGGGCAAAAGTTTGGGGTCAAACTTTTGCTCCAACGTTGGCCTCCCCTTGCACACTCATGGCGCCAACGTTAGCCAAAAAGTTAGAGGCTAACGTTGGCGCAAACTTTTGCTCTCCAAGGTGTGTTGTTCATGCTCCAACGTTTGCCAAAAAGTTAGGGGCTAACGTTGGTGCAAACTTTTGCTCTCCAAGGTATTGATTTGTGATGCTAAAAGTTTGCCAAAAAGTTTGAGGCTAACTTTTGCTCCAGATTTTTGCTCCCTGGTTCATTTTCACTTATTCCAAAAGTTTGAGCTAAAGTTTGAGGCAAACTTTTGCTCAAACTTTTTTGTCCTCTCTTCCTCCTAGCTATTCCTTCTTGCTTCAACCTTTCTCCAAGCTTTCTTCACCTATCATTAATCAACCAAACACATCAAAGCTATGCTCAAAATCATGAGATATTCATTCTTTCATAATATGTGACAATTATAGCATAAAACCTCATGAAATTGCATTAATTCATCTATGGTTGATTAAATCAAAGGAAACATGAAAATCTACCCAATTGGCTTGCTTATGGCTCAAGAAAGTGCATAATTCAATTGAAAACAAAAGAAAAAGGCTAGTGAAACTAGGCTAAGATGACTTGTCATCACAACACCAAACTTAAAGCTTGCTTGTCCCCAAGCAAGGAAACTAATTATGCTCAGAGGTTCTTTCAATTAAGATGAATTGAAGAATAATTTGTAAGGTCCTGTGAGTGAAGTGATTAAGTGACAGTGGGGTGAACTCTAAATCATATGCTCATGCAAGGGCTTCAGTGCTCACTAGTCCTCACATATTGGGAGTCTTAGGTCTTAGGATTTTCATCCAAACGGTATCATGGAGATCTCTTTATATGTAGTCACCTTGAAGCAGCTTATAGTTTCTTTGCTTTGGCCTTGACTCTAAGTGTCATGTCTCAAAGCGGCTCTTTAGATAAGCTTTCAATCAATACTCCTAAACCAGTTGGTTTTAAGGTATTAGGTGTTGAAGCACCCCTAAGGATTTACTTGCTCAAGCCTCTTTCTTTGACACAACTCAACCACAAGAATTTACTAGGCTAACAACTCTTTGAGTCATTGTTTCTTCTTTCTTTTTCTGCCTAGTAATTGATGCTCAGAGCCTTGGGCCATGTTCTTTTTGCTTTTGTATTTTCTTTATTTTCTTTTGTTTTGTTTGCTGCTTCTTGGATCAATAGATTTTTGAGAATCTCCACAATACTTCTTTGAACTTCATGTCCTGCCTATGAGCTCCCATGGAAGTTTTCACAAGCATGCAACCTCAATACATAATCATACAACTAGAACCACCACTTCTCCTAATCTTTTGCTTGCCTCAAAATTGTTTAATTCCTCAATTCTTCTTTTCAAAAAACTTTCTTGTGATGCATTTTTTTGAAATCTTGAGTGCATGCAAACTTTAAAAGTGTAGTGTTGAGAACAATCAAACATCTTAATTATTGAATAGCAGAAAAAAAACTACACTATGCAGACAAGCAGGGGTATTATGTAACTTTCAATTTAGCAGCATTCTGATACAAAATAATCACTGAACAATACAACCTTTTGGAGTTTACTTGCTTTCCTCCTTCTCATCATCATCATTGCTGGTCTTCATATTCCTCTTTTATCTCCTTGATTGATGATGCTTAATTTTTCCAAAAGCTTGTATGATGCTCTGCAGTGATATTGAAAGTTGCTTGTTCCCCAAGCACTTAGAAACAATGGTTAGCATGCAGGAGTTATTTTTGGGCCTTTGAACTTACTTTGGTGTGGGAACACCAAACTTAGTACCTTGCCAATGGTTCTTATTCATCAAACTAACCAGATGTGAAACTCTTTTTCTTTTCTAAAAGTAGTAAAACTGAAAACTAGGAAACAGCAAAATAGTTAACTAGTTTATCTAAATGCTTGAAGCTAGCATGATGCAGAAGGTGAGAATATGTTTTATGATGAAATTTTGGTGAAACACCAAACTTAGAATCCTTCATTCTCCCTTAGATTGTTTTGGTGTGCAACACCAAACTTAGCTTCTTGCAATATAGATAAAACTAATTAACCTTTTTATTAAAATAGCTATGAAAAGAAAACTACCTCAGGTTGGGTTGCCTCCCAACAAGCGCTCTTTTATTGTCACTAGCTTGACATCTTGCTCTTTGATTATGGAGGCTGGAAATCATAATGCCTCAGTTTTTCTCCTCTTGCTGTAGGATTCCTTTCCTCCATGTCCTGCACAATCACAAACGATCCAAGTGATGATTGAATATTTTCAAGCTCAGAATGTGATTCAGAAGGTTAGCTGGCACAAAGTATCAAACAGTTGATGGACTTGGGAGATTAGTGGCAGAAATTGCTTCTCTTGTGTAAGCAAGAGCATTGCATAGAGCCAGAAATTTCCAGGAAAATTTCACTTTGTTGCTAAAGCGAAGTTTCAGTTATCTCAGGCAAAAATTCAAACAGTTAGTGGGTTAATCAAAAATTAGAGAAACAGAAAAGAAAAATGCTAGATCTAGATCACCACCTCACTTAATCATTGTCAATCTAATCAATCCCCGGCAACGGCGCCAAAAACTTGATGGATTTTTTTGTGGAAGAAACGAATTTCTCCAAAACACCCAAAACTAACTGGCAAGTGCACCGGGTCGCATCAAGTAATAATAACTCACGGGAGTGAGGTCGATCCCACAGGGATTGAAGGATTGAGCAATTTTAGATCAGTGGTTGATTTAGTCAAGCGAATCAAGTTTTGGTTGAGTGAATTGTGATTTGCAGAATTTAATTTGCAGAGAAAGTAAAGGGAGTGGGTGAATTGCATGAAAGTAAAGAGAACTGAAATTTAAAGTGCTGAATCTTAAAGAACAAGAAATTAAATGGCAGAAACTTAGAACGCAAGAAATGTAAATTGCAGAATCTTAAATTGCAAGAAATGTAAATGGCTTGAATTGTAAAGGGAATTGGGAATTGGATTTGCAGAAATTAAACAAGGAAAAGTAAAATTCAACAAGAAGAGGAGTAGAAGATAACTTGGATTGAACCGGATCTAAAAACAGAATTGTAAATGAGCATGAAAAGCATTAAATAGAGGATGTAAAATGAGAATTTAGATCTCAGGACTCAAGAGACTAGATAACCAAGTCTAGATCTCAATGCCTTCCTAGATCCAACAAGAGTAATTGCAAAGGAAATGTAAATTGCAGAGAAAGTAGATGAGAGAGCAAGTAACAGAAACTGAAATTCAATTAAGCAGTGAATTAAACAAGATCCCAAGGTGAGATTGAAACAGAAGTTCTTCAATTCTCCACCCAAGATCCGAAGCAAGAAAATTAAAGAGTGCTGGGCAAGAACAAGGAAGAAGAGAGATCAATTCTCCTCCCCAATTCTCTTGAATTAAAACAACAATGCTAGAATGTAAAAGTGAGCTCTCTACCAAACTACCCAATCAAAACCGAAAGAAAAGTTCTATGAAAACTAAAAGGGAAGCTCCCCGAAAAACTTAAATCCTATGCTATTTATACACTTTCTTCAAATGGTCTTCAAGCCTTCAATTGGGCCTTTGCTCTTGATGGAATTGGGTTGATAGAGGCCTTGGTTGATTGCTCTTGGAGTTTGGAGAAGAACCGAATTGAACCGGGTTTGGAATCATGAAAGCTTGAGCAAAAGTTTGAGTAAAAGTTTGAGGCTAACTTTTACTCCAACTTTTCACATCAGCCACCCTTTTTTGCTGATACCAACGTTGGGGCAAAAGTTTGGGGTCAAACTTTTGCTCCAACGTTGGCCTCCCCTTGCACACTTATGGCGCCAACGTTAGCCAAAAAGTTAGAGGCTAACGTTGGCGCAAACTTTTGCTCTCCAGGGTGTGTTGTTCATGCACCAACGTTTGCCAAAAAGTTAGGGGCTAACGTTGGCGCAAACTTTTGCTCTCCAGGGTGTTGATTTGTGATGCTAAAAGTTTGCCAAAAAGTTTGAGGCTAACTTTTGCTCCAGCTTTTTGCCAAAAGTTTGCACAAAAGTTTGAGGCAAACTTTTGCTCCAGCTTTTTCCCCAAAAGTTTGCACAAAAGTTTGAGGCAAACTTTTGGTCCAGCTTTTTGCTCCCTGGTTCATTTTCATTTATTCCAAAAGTTTGAGCTAAAGTTTGAGGCAAACTTTTGCTCAAACTTTTTTGTCCTCTCTTCCTCCTAGCTATTCCTTCTTGCTTCAACCTTTCTCCAGGCTTTCTTCACCTATCATTAATCAACCAAACACATCAAAGCTATGCTCAAAATCATGAGATATTCATTCTTTCATAATATGTGGCAATTATAGCATAAAACCTCATGAAATTGCATTAATTCATCTATGGTTGATTAAATCAAAGGAAACATGAAAATCTACCCAATTGGCTTGCTTATGGCTCAAGAAAGTGCATAATTCAATTGAAAACAAAAGAAAAAGGCTAGTGAAACTAGGCTAAGATGACTTGTCATCACCTCCCACCTAGCACTTTTAGTTAAAGTCCTTAAGTTGGACATTTGGCGAGCTTCCTGTTATGGTGGCTTGTACTTGAACTCATCCAGGAATCTCCACCAATGTTTGTGATTCCAGTATCCTCCAGGGTCCCAAACTAAGCATGTAAAGCCCTTAAGAAGCTTCAAACAGATTCTTAGGCTCCCGGGGTGACAAATGCCAGAACAGATTCTAGGATCCCAAACTTTACTTTTACACCCGTTTTTGTCTCGATCTTCATTTTTCTAGCCGGGTGATAAGTAATTTGAATTCTCACTGCAGCTACCAAACAGCTTCCTAGACCCATTCAATTGAGCTCTACACCAACCTTTGCGTTTAAACTTAAAGCTTCCAACCATAATGAACCTTGCAGGACAATTCTTACCACTGGCCATCTTCCTCTTACTCTTAATGCCACAAAGAGCTCTAAGTTGACCATCCGTCTCCAGTAGCCCCTATTCAAGTGGGATTAGAAAGCTATGGGATATGAATTTTACCCACTTGAATGTTGTGAAGGATGATGGCAACTTAGGGGGAGGGGTTTCCAACAACTTTGGCAAGGTAATTTCAAGCTCCACTCCCTTGTGCTCTTCTTTGACATCTTCTACCTCTTGATCAACCTCTACAAAATCTTCATCCATGATCTGCCTTGGAGGTTGTACGCTCTTCTCAACATCAACATCAAATACCGTGGAAGGAGGCTCTGTGACTGGACTTTCCAATGGAGGTACAGCATCTCTTAAGTCCGCAACCACTTCTTCCTTTTTAATAATTGCTGCTTTGTCCAGTTGTTTAAGTATAAAATCGTACTCATCCTCGATGTTTTTCTTTCTATGACAACTCCTTTCAACTATTCTTTCATCTTCAAGGGTCTCTCCTACCCTTACCCGTAGGGCCTCCTCTAGCTCTTTATGAAGTATGGATTCGCGAAGATGATTCCTTCTTTCTTGTTCCATATCAATAGCATAATTGGGATCATCTTGCTTTTGGATTGATGGATGTGGGTGTTCTTCCATGGTGGGTGGTGATGGGATGAAAAGATCATTATGTGGTTGAAAAGGAAGTGTACTAGAGCTTGAGGGTTGATTGTTGAAGGTATTTGGTGGTCTGATTTGGGCGACGAGAGCTTGTATAGTAGAGTTTAGATTGGCAAGTGCTTTCTCGATGGAGGTTTGGGGTGGATCTATGTATGGTTCATTTGGTTCATAAGGTGGTTGGTATGGTGGATGTGGGTTAGGGTCATATGGAGGTGAATAGTGGAAAGGGGCTTGTGAGTTTGGTGGTCCAAAGTTATGTTGAGGAGAGGGTTCATAGGCATATGGTGGTGGTTGTTGATAGTCCATTGGAGGTGGTTGTTGCCATGAGGGTTGATCAAATCCTTGTGGCTCCTCCCATCTTTGATTGTTCTAACCTTGATGCCTGTTCTCATTGTAATTTCTTCTTCCTGCAACATAATTGTAACCAGACTCATAGCCAAAGGGGTGAGAGTTCATAGTAGTAAATAAAAATTAAAAATGAAAATAAAAATAAATTTAAATTAAAAGGTTATTTAAATTTTGAATTTGAAAATTAAATTTTGAAATTTGAAATTCGAAATTTTGAAATTTGAATTTTTAAATTTGGATTTTTAAATTTTTGAAATTTGAATTTTTGAAATTTGAATTTTGAAATTTGATTTTTGAAATAAGATAAGATAAGATAAAAATTTTAAAAATAAAAATCTAAAATTTTTTTTCAAAAAAAATTAATTAAAAATATTTTTGAATTTAATGAGGAAAGAGAAAAACAATAAAATGACACCAAATTTCAAATTTTTAGATCAAAACAAAGAAAACAACTAAGAACAGCTTGAAGGTCAAGATGAACGTGAAGAACAACTTGAAGATCAAGATGAACACTAAGAACAAATTTTTGAAAAATTTTTTTTAATAACTAAATAAAAACAAATAACCTCTTAATTTATGGAAAAGCAAAAATAAAAACAAAAATAAAAACAAATAAACAAGCAAAAATAAAAAAAATATTTACAATAACCAATAATAAGGCACACTTTGCAATTTCCCGGCAACGGCGCCATTTTGAAGAACTGAAGATTGATGGTTTAGAAGTTATAATAAACTCTCGTTGTAAGTATAGTTACTAAACTAAGCAATCAACCTTTCTTACAAAAGTTTTGGTTGTCACAAGTAACAAACCCCTTTGAAATTGATAACCGAGTATTCAAACCTCGGGTCGTCTTCTCAAGGAATTGCAGGGAGGTATGTTCTTATTATTGGTTATGAGTTTGTAAATTGGGGTTTAGGAAGTAAGGTGGGAATATGTTATATGACAAATAAAATAAAATAATAATAATAAAATAGACTTGGCAAGGTATGAGAAATTGGAAGTCCAGATTTAGTTATCCTTATCAACAATAATGAAAGTTGAATCTTAATTCCACTTAGTTAACCTTTGCTATAACAAGGGAAGGTCAAGTGACTAATTAGTTAGATCTTTGAATCCTAGTTAATTTCTAAGAAAAGATTGGGATTATTAAAGATCAATTTAATTGGCAAGATAACAATTAACAATTATGCTGTTGAATTGGATAACTCCTGAGTTACTGATTTCTTAACCAAAACCAAAAGGAAGATAGTAAATCTACTGGAATAAAAATATCTTCAGATGGGAAGCAGTAATCATGTAAATAAAAGAAAGCAGTCATGAATTGAAATATCTCAAATAACATTAATTAAGAAAATTATATGTAACATGGAAGAGTTCATAAATTATATAAAAATAAAGAACCTGGGATTGAGAGTCACTCCTAAAACTAAGAGAAGTCCTAAATCCTAAGAGAGAGAGGAGAGAACCTCTCTCAAAACTAATCTAAATCATGAGAAGTGAATTATGAGAGCCTCCCCATGAATGGATGTATTTTCCCACTTTATAGCCTCTAATCTGTGTTTTCTGGGCCGCAAACTGGGTCAAAAACAGTCCAGAATTCGCTGGTTTCGAATTTTGCCATGCTGGTTTTTCGTCACTGCGACGCGGCCGCATGGATCACGCGGTCGCGTCGCCTAGCGTCAGGGGAACCATAGCATATTATATATCAAATCGAAGCCCCGGACGTTAGCTTTCCAACGCAATTAGAACCGTGTCGTTTGGATCTCTATAGCTAAAGTTATAGCCGTTTGAGTGCAGAGAGGTCAGGCTGGACAGCTTAGCAATTTCTCCAACTTCTTGCATTCCTTCCACTTTTGCATGCTTTCTTCCCATCCTCCAAGCCATTCCTGCCTTATAATATCTGAAAATAGTTAACACACATATCAAGGCATCTAATGGTAATAAGAGAGGATTAATAATAAGCAAATATAAGATCAAAGAAGCATGTTTTCAATCAAAGCACATAATTAGGAAGGCAAATGTAAAACCATGCAATTAATATGAATAAGTGGGTAAAGAGTTGATGAAATCCACTCAATTGAGCACAAGATAAACCATAAAATAGTGGTTTATCAGATGTCTACTTTCCAACGCAATTGAGATCACGCCAATTGGTCTTCGTAGCTCCAGAAAATTCATTTCGAGTGCAGGGAGGTCATAATCCAACAGCATCTGCAGTCCTTTTCAGCCTCTGAATCAGATTTTTGCTCAGGTTCCTCAATTTCTGCCAGAAAATACCTGAAATCACAGAAAAACACACAAACTCATAGTAAAGTCCAGAAATGTGAATTTTTAATAAAACTAATAAAAATATACAAAAAATTAATTAAAACACGCTGAAAACTACTTAAAAACAATGCCAAAAAGCGTATAAATTATCCGCTCATCACAATACCAAACTTAAATTGTTGCTTGTCCCCAAGCAACTGAAAATAAAATAGGATAAAAAGAAGAGAATATACTATAAATTCCAAAATATCAATGAAACTTAGTTCCAATTAAATGAGCAGGACTAGTAGCTTTTTGCCTCTGAACAGTTTTGGCATCTCACTTTATCCTTTGAAGCTCAGGATGACTGACATCTATAGGAACTCAGAATTTAGATAGTGTTATTGATTCTCCTAGTTTAGTATGTTGATTCTTGAACACAGCTACTTTATGAGTCTTGGCCGTGGCCCTAAGCACTTTGTTTTCCAGTATTACCACCGGATACATAAATGCCACAGACACATAACTGGGTGAACCTTTTCAGATTGTGACTCAGCTTTGCTAAAGTCCCTAATTAGAGGTGTCCAAAGTTCTTAAGCACACTCTTTTTGCTTTGGACCTCGACTTTAACCGCTCAGTCTCAAGCTTTTCACTTGACACCTTCACGCCACAAGCACATGGTTAGGGACAGCTTGGTTTAGCCGCTTAGGCCAGACTTTTATTCCTTCGGGCCCTCCTATCCATTAATGCTCAAAGCCTTGGATCCTTTTTACCCTTGCCTTTTGGTTTAAAGGGTTATTGGCTTTTTGCTCTTGCCTTTTGGTTTAAAGAGCTATTGGCTTTTTATGCTTGCTTTTTCTTTTTCTTTCTTTTTTTTTTTCGTCCCTTTTTTTTTGCAAGCTTTGTTATTCACTGCTTTTTTTTGCTTCAAGAATCAATTTTATGATTTTTTAGATTATCAGATAACATTTCTCCTTTTTCATCATTCTTTCAAGAGCCAGCAAATTTAACATTCATAAACAACAAATTCAAAAATATGCACTGTTGAAGCATTCATTCAGAAAAAAAACGTATTATCACCTATCAATATAATTAAACTAATTTCAAGGATGAATTTGAAATCATGTACTTCTTGTTCTTTTGTGATTAAAACATTTTTCATTTAAGAAGGGTGATGGATTCATAAGACATTCATAGCTTTAAGGCATAGACACTAGACACTAATGATCATGTAATAGAGACACAAACATAAATAAGCATAAAGCATAGAGAACGAAAATAGAAAAAATAAATAGACAAGGAGATTAAGGAACGGGTCCACCTTAGTAAGTGTGGCGTCTTCTTCCTCTTGAAGAACCAATGGTGCTCTTGAGCTCCTCTATGTCTCTTCCTTGCCTTTGTTGCTCCTCCCTCATAGCTCTTTGATCTTCTCTAATCTCATGGAAGGTGACATATGGTTATGGAAAATTAAAAAGCTGAGTCTCTAATAGAGAACTAAAAAGAATCCTGGAACGGACTGTAAGTACCCGTAGAAAGGATTGGGCAAGAAGCTTGGATGACGCTCTGTGGGCATACATAACAGCATTCAAGACTCCTATAGGGACCTCTCCATACCAGCTTGTGTATGGTAAGGCCTGTCATCTGCCCGTGAAACTGGAGCATAAGGCCTACTGGGCAACCAGGTTCCTAAACTTTGATGCCAAATTAGCTGGAGAAAAAAGATTGCTCCAGCTGAATGAGCTAGAGGAATTCAGACTCACTGCTTTTGAAAATGCCAAGCTTTACAAAGAGAAAGCAAAAAGGCGGCATGACAGAAAGCTGTCATCTAGAGTCTTTAAACCAGGACAGAAGGTTCTGCTGTTTAACTCTAAGCTCAGATTATTCTCCGGGAAACTAAAATCCCGGTGGAGGGGACCATATGTGATTACAAGTGTGTCACCATATGGCTATGTGGAGCTTCAAGACATTGATTCTAATAAGAAGTTCATTGTTAATGGACAGAGAGTCAAGCATTATCTTGAAGGTAATGTTGAGCAAGAATGCTCAAAGCTGAGACTAGATTAAAAGCTCAGTGAGGTCCAGCTAAAGACAATAAAGAAGCTCTTATTGGGAGGCAACCCAATGTTTATTTATCTATGTTAATTTTCTGTTTTCCATTTTTATTTTATGTTTTCTTTAACATAGATAAAATAAAAATGGAAAACATAAAATTAACATAAAATAAAAATGGAAAACAGAAAATTAACATAGATAAGTAAACATTGGGTTGCCTCCCAATAAGCGCTTCTTTATTGTCTTTAGCTGGACCTCACTGAGCTTTTAATCTAGTCTCAGCTTTGAGCATTCTTGCTCAACATTGCCTTCAAGATAATGCTTGACTCTCTGTCCATTAACAATGAACTTCTTATTAGAATCAATGTCTTGAAGCACCACATAGCCATATGGTGACACACTTGTAATCACATATGGTCTCCTCCACCGGGATTTTAGTTTCCCTAATCTGAGCCTAGAGTTAAACAGTAGAACCTTCTGTCCTGGTTCAAAGACTCTAGATGACAGCTTTCTGTCATGCCACCTTTTTGCTTTCTCTTTGTAAAGCTTGGCATTTTCGAAAGCAGTGAGTCTGAATTCCTCTAGCTCATTTAGCTGGAGCAATCTTTTTTCTCCAGCTAATTTAGCATCAAAGTTTAGGAACCTGGTTTCCCAATAGGCCTTATGCTCCAGTTCCACGGGCAGATGACAGGCCTTACCATACACAAGCTGGTATGGAGAGGTCCCTATAGGAGTCTTGAATGCTGTTCTGTATGCCCACAGAGCGTCATCCAAGCTTCTTGCCCAATCCTTTCTACGGGTACTTACAGTTCGTTCCAGGATTCTTTTAAGTTCTCTATTAGACACTTCAGCTTGCCCATTTGTCTGTGGATGATATGGAGTTGCCACCTTGTGGCTAATTCCATATCGGACCATAGCAGAGTAAAGCTGTTTGTTGCAGAAGTGAGTGCCCCCATCACTGATTAGTGCTCTAGGGACACTAAACCTGCTGAAGATATGTTTCTAGAGGAACTTCAGCACTATCTTAGTATCATTGGTGGGTGTTGCAATGGCCTCTAACCATTTGGATACATAGTCGACTGCCACCAGAATATAAGTGTTTAAGTATGATGGTGGGAAAGGCCCCATGAAGTCAATACCCCATACGTCAAACAATTCAATCTCTAAGATCCCCTGCTGAGGCATGGCATAACTATGAGGCAGATTACCAGCTCTCTAGCAGCTGACACAGTTACACACAAACTCTCGGGAGTCTTTATAGAGAGTGGGCCAGTAGAAGCCACATTGGAGGACTTTTGTGGCTGTTTGCTCACCTCCGAAATGTCCTCCATATTGTGATCCATGACAATGCCATAGGATCTTTTGTGCTTCTTCTCTAGGCACACACCTACGGATTATTCCGTTTGCACATCTCTTAAAGAGATATGGTTCATCCCACAGGTAGTACTTTGCATCAGTAATTAATTTTTTCTTTTGTTGCCTGCTGTACTCCTTGGGTATGAATCTTGCAGCTTTATAGTTTGCAATGTCTGCAAACCATGGTGTTTCCTGAATGGCAAACAATTACTCATCCGGAAAGGTTTCAGAGATCTCAATAGAGGGAAAGGACGCCCCTTCTACTGGTTCTATCCGGGACAGATGATCAGCCACTTGGTTCTCTGTCCCTTTTCTGTCTCTTATTTCTATATCAAACTCTTGCAGAAGCAACACCCATCTTATGAGCCTGGGTTTTGAATCCTGCTTCGTGAGTAGATATTTAAGAGCAGCATGGTCAGTGTACACAATCACTTTGGATCCTACTAAGTATGATCTAAACTTGTCAATGGCATAAACCACTGCAAGCAATTCTTTTTCTGTGGTTGTGTAATTTTTTTGGGCATCATTTAAAACACGGCTAGCATAATAAATGACATGCAGAAGCTTGTTATGCCTCTGTCCCAGTACTACACCAATGGCATGGTCACTGGCATCACACATTAGTTCGAATGGTAATGTCCAGTCTGGTGCAGAAATAATTGGTGCTGTGACCAGCTTAGCTTTCAGGGTTTCAAACGCTTGTAGACACTCTGTGTCAAACACAAATGGCGTGTCAGCAACTAGCAGATTGCTCAGAGGTTTTGCAATTTTTGAAAAATCCTTTATAAACCTCCTATAGAATCCTACATGCCCCAGAAAGCTTCTAATTGCCTTAACATTGGCAGGTGGTGGTAATTTTTCAATTACTTCTACTTTAGCTTAATCCACCTCTATTACCTTGTTTGAAATTTTATGCCCAAGGACAATTCCTTCAGTCACCATAAAGTGACATTTTTCCCAGTTTAAAACTAGGTTGGTCTTTTGGCATCTTTTCAAAACAAGTGCTAGATGGTTAAGGCAGGAGCTGAATGAGTCTCCAAATACTGAAAATTCATCCATGAAGACTTCTAGAAATTTCTCTACCATATCAGAGAAGATAGAGAGCATGCACCTCTGAAAGGTTGCAGGTGCATTGCACAGACCAAAAGGCATCCTTCTGTAGGCAAACACTCCAGAAAGACATGTGAATGCTGTTTTCTCTTGGTCCTGAGGATCTACTGCAATTTGGTTATAACCTGAATAGCCATCCAAAAAGTAGTAGTATTCATGACCTGCTAGTCTTTCTAGCATCTGGTCTATGAATGGTAAAGGAAAGTGATCCTTCCTGGTGGCTGTATTGAGCCTTCTGTAATCAATACACATATGCCACCCTGTAACTGTTCTTGTAGGAACCAGTTCGTTCTTTTCATTATGAACCACTGTCATTCCTCTCTTTTTGGGAACAACTTGGACAGGGCTCACCCAGGGGCTATCAGAAATAGGATAAATAATCCCAGCCTCCAGTAACTTGGTGACCTCTTTCTGCACCACCTCCTTCATGGCTGGATTTAGCCACCTCTGTGGTTGAACCACTGGCTTAGCATCGTCCTCCAATAGGATCTTGTGCATGCATCTTGCTGGGCTGATGCCCTTAAGATCACTTATGGACCACCCAAGAGCTGCCTTGTGTGTCCTTAGCACTTGAAGTAGTGCTTTCTCTTCCTGTGGATTTAAAGCAGAGCTTATGATCACCGAAAAAGTGTCACCTTCTCCTAGAAATGCATATTTTAGGGATGGTGGTAGTGGTTGGAGCTCGGATTTAGGAGGTTTTTCCTCTTCCTGAGGAATTTTCAGAGGCTCTTTTATTTCCTCTGATTCCTCCAGATCAGGCTGAACATCTTTAAAGATGTCTTCTAGCCTTGATTCGAGACTCTCAGCCATGTTGATCTCCTCTACCAGGGAGTCAATAATATCAACACGCCTGCAGTCTTTTGATGTGTCTGGATGCTTCATTGCCTCAACAGCATTCAGCCTAAACTCATCCTCATTGACTCTTAAGGTCACTTCCCCTTTTTGGACATCAATGAGGGTTCGTCCAGTTGCTAGGAAAGGTCTTCCTAGAATGAGAGTTGTACTCTTGTGGTCCACCATTTCCAGCACTACAAAGTCAGTGGGAAAGGCAAATGGCCTAACCTTGACAATCACGTCCTCAATTATGCCTGATGGGTATTTAATGGAGCCATCAGCAAGTTGAAGACATATTCGGGTTGGTTTAACCTCTTCAATCAAGCCAAGCTTTCTGAGAGTGGATGCAGGGATTAGATTGATGCTTTCCCCAAGGTCACATAGAGCTGTCTTGGTATAAGTACCCTCTAATGTGCATGGTATCATAAAACTTCTGGGATCTTTAAGCTTTTTTGGTAAGCTTGTTAGAATGACTGCACTGCATTCTTCAGTGAGAAAAACTTTTTCTGTTTCTCTCCAATCCTTCTTATGACTTAAGATTTCTTTCATGAACTTAGCATAAGAGGGTATTTGCTCAAATGCCTCTGCAAACGGAATCTTTATTTCAAGAGTCCTGAGATAGTCTGCAAAGTGAGAAAATTTTTTATCCTGTTCCGCTTGGCGGAGTTTTTGAGGATAAAGTATTTTGGTTTTATATTCTTCAACCTTAGTTGCTGCAGGTTGATTTGCTACAGAGGCAGGCTGAGAAGCCTTCTTGAGGGAGTTAGTATCAGCACTTGCAGGTGTCTGATCCCTCACTGGCGTCTGGATGCCAGAACTGGACATGGATTGGACGTTTAATGCCAGATTCCTACCCTTTTTTGGCATTTGGACGCCAGAACTGGACGTGGAATTGGAGTTTAACGCCAGTTTTTCACCTTTTTCTGGCGTTTGATCGCCAGACATATTCCTCTCTGGGCTCTTTGGTGCACGAAAATTACTTCACACTATGTAATTCCGCACAACTAACCAGCAAGTGCACTGGGTCGTCCAAGTAATACCTTACGTGAGTAAGGGTCGAATCCCACGGAGATTGTTGGCTTGAAGCAATCCCTGGTTACCTTGTAACTCTTAGTCAGGAAAACAATTCACTTATCAAATTGAATTACGAGGAATAAAAGAGCATGAAATAAATACTTGTTATGCAGTAAATGAGAATATGTTGGAGTTTTGGAGATGCTTTGTCTTTTGAATCTCTGCTTTCTCCCTATTTTATTCTTCACGCACGCACGTCCCTCCTATGGCAAGCTGTGTGTTGGTGGATTACCGTTGTCAATGGCTACCATCCTTCCTCTCAGTGAAAATGGTCCAGGTGCGCTGTCACCGCACGCCTAATCATCTGTAGGTTCTCGATCATACCGAAATAGGATTTACTATCCTTTTGCATCTGTCACTACGCCCAGCACTCGCGAGTTTGAAGCTCGTCATAGTCATCCAATCCCAGAATCCTACTCGGAATACCACAGATAAGGTTTAGACTTTCCAGATTCTCAAGGATGCTGCCAATGGATTTTAGCTTATACCACGGAGATTCTGATTAAGGAATCTAAGAGATACTCATTCAATCTGATGTAGAACAGAGGTGGTTGTCAGACACACGTTCATGGATTGAGGAAGGTGATGAGTGTCACGGATCATCACCTTCTCTATAATTAAGCGCGAATGAATATCTTAGATAGGAACACGCATGTTTGAATGGAAAACAGAAATAGTTGTATTAATTCATCAAAACACAGCAGAGCTCCTCACCCCCAACAATGGATTTTAGAGACTCATGCCGTCAGAGATTACAAAGTTCAGATCTAAAATGTCATGAGATACAAAATAAATATCTAAAAGTTGTTTAAATACTAAACTAGTAACCTAGGTTTACAAAAAATGAGTAAACTATGATAGATAGTGCAGAAATCCACTTCTGGGGCCCACTTGGTGTGTGCTGGGGCTGAGACTAAAGCTTCTCACGTGCCTGGGCTGTTTTGGGTGTTCAACGCCAGGTTGTAATCTGTTTCTGGTGTTGAACTCCAACTTGTAACTTGTTTCTGGCGCTGGACGCCAGACTGCAACATGGAACTGGTGTTGAGCGCCAGTTTACGTCATCTATCCTTGAGCAAAGTATAGACTAGTATATATTGCTGGAAAGTCCTAGATGTCTACTTTCCAACGCAATTGGAAGCGCATCAATTGGACTCCTGTAGCTCCAGAAATTCTATTTCGAGTGCAGAGAGGTCAGGATCCAACAGCATCAGCAGTCCTTTTTCAGCCTGAATCAGATTTTTGCTCAGCTCCCTCAATTTCAGCCAGAAAATACCTGAAATTATAGAAAAACACACAAAATCATAGTAGATTCCAGAAATATGAATTTTTCCTAGAAACTAATAAAAATAAACTAAAAACTAACTAAAACGTACTAAAAACTATATGAAATTAACCCCAAAAAGCATATAAAATATCCGCTCATCACAACACCATACTTAAACTGTTGCTTGTCCCCAAGCAACTAGACAAATAAAATAGAATACAAATAAGTCAAGAAGCAATAATATCTCAGAGTTTTTGAGTGAATCTCAGATTCTAATTAAATGAGCGGGACTAGTAGCTTTTTGCTTCCGAACAGTATTGGCATCTCACTTTATCCATTGAAGCTCAGAATGATTGGCATCTATAGAAACTTAGAATTCAGATAGTGTTATTGATTATCCTAGTTCAGTATGTTGATTCTTGAACACAGCTACTTTTATGAGTCTTGGCCGTGGCCCTAAGCACTTTGTTTTCCAGTATTACCACCAGATACATAAATGCCACAGACACATAATTGGGTGAACCTTTTCAGATTGTGACTCATCTTTGCTAAAGTCCCCAATTAGAGGTGTTCAGGGTTCTTAAGCACACTCTTCTTTTTGCTTTGGACCTTGACTTTAACCGCTCAGTCTCAAGTTTTCACTTGACACCTTCACGCCACAAGCACATGGTTAGGGACAGCTTGGTTTAGACGCTTAGACCAGGATTTGATTCCCTTAGGCCCTCCTATCCACTGATGCTCAAAGCCTTGGATCCTTTTTATTACCCTAGCCTTTTGGTTTTAAGGGCTATTGGCTTTTTCTGCTTGCTTTTTTTTTTTTTTTGCAAGCTTTGTATTCACTGCTTTTTCTTGCTTCAAGAATCATTTTTATGATTTTTCAGATTACCAATAACATGTCTCATGTTCATTATTCTTTCAAGAGCCAACATATTTAACATTCAAGAACATCAAATTCTAAAGACATATGCACTATTTAAGCATTCATTTAGAAGGCAGACAGTATTGCCACCACATGTAATTACTCAGAATTTCTTGTATTAAAAACTCGAAAAATATTGCCTCCTTATCCTAAAGAAAATCTTCTATTTTATTCATGTTTAATGATGATGAGAAAAATAAATTATAGCTTAATTGGAGATAAAATAACTACTAATTACTACTATAACTACTAAGGTAAAACTCAAATAAGAACAATTATCACAGAGTTAAGGCTAAGACTAGGGCTCAACAACCTTGAGTTTGGGATGTGGATGTTCCTCTAGTCTGTGGAGTGCTTGGTCCTTCAAGAGATAACTTCTGACGCTTCAGTTCCTTTAAGTCACGCCCTTGCTCTTCTTGTTCCCTGAGCAGTTTGCAGAGCATACTGTTTTGATTTTGCTGTTCTTCCTTTATTTGGTCCATAGATTCTTGCAACTTGGTAACAGATGCTTCAAGCTGTTCCCAATATTCAAATTGAGGGACTTCCGGAGGAATTCTTGCGCCCTCCTCTTAGTGGGGTCATCCTGCACTTGTTGTTTTTCCATTGTGATTTTAGTGATTGGTTGCTCCACTGAGATATACTCTGTTATTCCCATCTTTACTCCAGCATCTTTGCAGAGCATAGAGATTAAGCTTGGATAAGCCAACCTGGCATCCTTGGAGTTCTTGTTAGCAAGTATGTAAAATTCAGATGGGATCAGTTGATGAACTTCTACTTCTTTTCCCAACATAATGCAATGGATCATCACTGCTCTTTTAACAGTGACTTCAGAACGGTTGCTTGTGGGTAATATAGAACGCCCAATGAAGTCCAGCCAACCTCTGGCGACTGGTTTGAGATCTTCTCTCTTGAGTTGATTTGGGACACCCTTGCTGCTGGTGATCCACCTGGCTCCAGGGATGCATATATCCTCTAGAATCTTATCCAGGCCCTTGTTTGTTCTCATCATTCTCCTATTGAAGGAGTCTGTGTCATCTTTCAGCTGAGGTAGCTTAAAGATCTCCCTGATTTTGTTAGGGTGGATGTGAATAATCTTTCCTCTGACCAAAGTTCGATAGTCATAGAGGGCAGTTTCAGATATTCTTTGCCTGTCTGTTTGCCACAGATTAGCGTAGAATTCCTGAACCATATTCCTTCCCACTTTCGTTTCAGGATTAGCTAGGACTTCCCAGTTCCTATTTCGAATCTGCTCTTGGATCTCCGGATATTCATCTTCTTTCAGATCGAACTTGACTTCCGGGATCACTGATCTTAGACCCATTATTTTGTAGTAATGGTCTTAATGTTCTTTGGTTAAGAACCTCCCTTGATTCCAAAGTGGTTTTGGAATGCTCTCTTTCTTGCCTCTTGGAGTGGGTTGTTTTCCTTTAGGAGCCATGATCTTAGTGGGTATGGTTTAATGATCACGGATAAACACACCAAACTTAGAGGTTTGCTTGTCCTCAAGCAAAAGAAAAGAAAGGAGATGGGTAGAAGGAGAGCTTGTGTCGAATGGTGGATGAGAGGGGGGGTCGAATGTGGTTTTAAAAAGGGAGGGGGTGGGATTTTCGAAAATATTAAAAAGATAAGATAGAAGATATGATTTAAAAAAATATGATATGAAAAGATGTGATTTAAAATTGAAAAGATATGAAAGATATTTGAAAAAGATAAATTTAGATTTTGAAAAAGATAATGTGGAGATTTGAAAAAGATATTGATGAGTTGAAAAGATTTTAGAAGGAAAAGAGATAGATTTGTTTTAGAAAATTTGAAAAAGAGTTGGATTGGATTGAAAAAGAATTTGTGTTTATGGATTAAGATACATTTGATATTTTTAAAGTAGGGTTTTTAGAAATTAGGGTTCGTAGAAATCAGGGTTTGTAACATGTTTATGCAAGAAATCATGAATTGAAACATGAAAATTAAAATTAAAATGAAAAATATGAAGTAAAAACGAATTTACCTCCTCCCCACCATCCTGGCGTTAAACGCCCAAACGCTGCATGTTTTGGGCGTTTAATGCCCAATTGCTGCTTCTCTTGGGCGTTCAACTCCCAGCTGCTGCTTCTTTCTGGCGTTGAACGCTAGGAACTCCTTTGTCACTGGGCGTTTTTCTGAACGCCCAGGACGCTGTAAATCTGGCGTTAAACGCCCAAAAGGAGCTTCTTTCTGGCGTTCAACGCCCAGAAGATGCTTCTTTCTGGCGTTTAACGCCCAGATAGCTATCCTTACTGGCGTTTTCTCGCCAGTGAGCTCTTTTTCTCTGTTTTGTGTGCTGAATCCTTCTGTAACCCTGTAAACTTATGCAATTGACTCTTTACCTTAGTATCAATGAACTTTATATAAACAAATAAAATCAAGAATAGGGAAAAATGCTAGAGGAAGTGATGCCAATGGCTGGGTTGCCTCCCAGCAAGCGCTTCTTTATTGTCTTTAGCTGGACCTTGCTGAGCTTTTTAATCTAGCCTCAGCCTTGAGCATTCTTGCTCAACATTACCTTCAAGATAATGCTTGATTCTCTGTCCATTAACAATGAACTTCCTATCAGAGTCAATGTCTTGAAGCTCCACATAACCATATGGTGATACACTTGTAATCACATATGGTCCCCTCCACCGGGATTTCAGTTTCCCGGGGAATAGCCTGAGCCTAGAGTTAAACAACAGAACCTTTTGTCCTGGTTCAAAGATTCTAGAAGATCGCTTTCTGTCATGCCATCTTTTTTATTTTTCTTTATAAAGCTTGGCATTTTCGAAATTTGTGAATCTGAATTCCTCTAGCTCATTCAGCTGGAGCAATATCTTTTCTCCAGCTAGTTTGGCATCAAAGTTTAGGAATCCGGTTGTCCCGTAGGCCTTATGTTCCAGTTCCACGGGCAGGTGACAAGCCTTACCATACACAAGTTGGTACGGAGAGGTTCCTATAGGAGTCTTGAATGCTGTTCTGTAAGCCCACAGAGCATCATCCAAGCTTCATGCCCAATCCTTTCTACGGGTACTTACAGTCCGTTCCAGGATTCTTTTTAGTTCTCTGTTAGAAACTTCAGCTTGCCCATTTGTCTGTCGATGATATGGAGTCGCCACCTTATGGCGAATCCCATACCGGACCATGGTGGAGTAAAGCTGTTTGTTGCAGAAGTGAGTGCCCTCATCACTGATTAGTACCCTAGGGACACCAAATCTGCTGAATATATGTTTCTGGAGGAACTTCAGTACTGTTTTAGTATCATTGGTGGGTGTGGCAATGGCCTCTACCCATTTTGATACATAGTCAACTGCCACCAGAATATAAGTGTTTGAGTATGATGGTAGAAAAGGCCCCATGAAATCAATGCCCCATACATCAAACAACTCAATCTCCAAGATTCCTTGTTGAGGCATGGCGTAACTATGAGGCAAATTACCAGCTCTCTGGCAACTGTCACAGTTACGTACAAACTCTCGGGAATCTCTGTAGAGTGTAGGCCAGTAGAAACCACGTTGAAAGACCTTGGTGGCTGTTCGCTCACCTCCGAAATGGCCTCCATATTGTGATCCATGGCAATGCCATAGGATCCTCTGTGCTTCTTCTCTAGGCACACACCTACGGATTATTCCGTCTGCACATCTCTTAAAGAGATAGGGTTCATCCCACAAGTAGTACTTTGCATCAGAAATTAATTTTTTCTTTTGTTGCCTGCTGTAAGCCTTGGGTATGAACCTTGCAGCTTTATAGTTTGCAATGTCTGCAAACCATGGTGTTTCCTAAATGGCGAACAAATGCTCATCCGGAAAGGTTTCAGAGATTTCAATAGAGGGAGAGGGCACCCCTTCTACTGGCTCTATTCGGGACAGATGATCAGCCACTTGGTTTTCTGTCCCTTTTCTGTATCTTATTTCTATATCAAACTCTTGCAGAAGCAATACCCATCTTATAAGCTTGGGTTTTGAAACCTGCTTTGTAAGTAGATATTTAAGAGCAGCATGGTCAGTGTACACAATCACTTTTGATCCTACTAAGTATGATCTAAACTTGTCAATGGCATAGACCACTGCAAGCAATTCCTTTTCTGTGGTTGTGTAATTTTTCTGGGCATCATTTAAAACACGGCTAGCATAATAAATGACATGCAGAAGTTTGTCATGCCTCTGCCCCAGTACTGCACCAATGGCGTGATCACTGGCATCACACATTAATTCGAATGGCAATGTTCAGTCTGGTGCAGAGATAACTGGTGCTGTGACCAGCTTAGCTTTCAGAATTTCAAACGCCTGCAGGCACTCTGTGTCAAACACAAATGGCGTGTCAGCAGCTAGCAAATTGCTTAGAGGTTTTGCAATTTTTGAAAAATCTTTTATAAACCTCCTATAGAATCCTGCATGCCCCAGAAAGCTTCTGATTGCCTTAACATTGGCAGGTGGTGGTAATTTTTCAATTACCTCTATTTTAGCTTGATCCACCTCTATTCCCTTGTTTGAAATTTTATGCCCAAGGACAATCCCTTCAGTCACCATAAAGTGACATTTTTCCCAGTTTAAAACCAGGTTAGTCTCTTGGCATCTTTTCAAAACCAGTGTCAGGTGATCAAGACAGGAGCTGAATGAGTCTCCATATACTGAGAAGTCATCCATGAAGACTTCCAGAAATGTTTCCACCATATCAGAGAAAATAGAGAGCATGCATCTCTGAAAGGTTGCAGGTGCATTACACAACCCAAATGGCATCCTTCTGTAAGCAAATACTCCAGATGGACATGTGAATGATGTTTTCTCTTGATCCTGAGAATCTACTGCAATTTGGTTGTAACCTGAATAGCCGTCCAAAAAGCAGTAATAATCATGACCTGCTAGTCTCTCTAGCATCTGGTCTATGAATGGTAAAGGAAAATGATCCTTCCTGGTGGCTGTATTGAGCCTTCTGTAGTCAATACACATGTGCCACCCTGTAACTGTTCTTGTAGGAACCAGTTCATTTTTTTCATTATGAACTACTGTCATGCCTCCCTTTTTAGGGACAACTTGAACAGGACTCACCCAGGGGCTATCAGAAATAGGATAAATAATCCCAGCCTCTAGTAATTTAGTGACCTCTTTCTGCACCAGTTCCTTCATGGCTGGATTTAGCCGCCTCTGTGGTTGAACCACTGGCTTAGCATCATCCTCCAATAGGATTTTGTGCATGCATCTAGCTGGACTTATGCCCCTAAGGTCACTTATTGACCACCAAGAGCTGTCTTGTGTGTCCTTAGCACTTGGATTAGTGCTTCCTCTTCCTGTGGATTTAAAGCAGAGCTTATGATCACTAGAAAAGTATCACCTTCTCCCAAAAATGCATATTTCAGGGATGGTGGTAATGGTTTGAGCTCGGGTTTAGGAGGTTTTTCCTCTCCCTGAGGAAATTTCAGAGGCTCTTTCAATTCCTCTGAATCCTCTAGATCAGGCGGAACATCTTTAAAAATGTTTTCCAGCTCTGATTCGAGACTCTCAGCCATGTTGATCTCCTCCACCAGAGAGTCAAATAGATCAACTTTCATGTAGTCTTTTGGTGTGTCTGGATGCTGCATGGCATTGACAGCATTCAACTTAAACTCATCCTCATTGACTCTCAGGGTTATTTTCCCCTGTTGGACGTCAATGAGAGTTCGTCCAGTTGCTAGGAAAGGTCTTCCTAGAATGAGAGTAGCACTCTTGTGCTCCTCCATTTCCAGCACAACAAAGTCAGTGGGAAAGGCGAATGGCCCAACCCTGACAATCATGTCCTCAATCACGCCTGATGGGTATTTAATGGAGCCATCAGCAAGTTGGAGACATATCCGGGTTGGTTTAACTTCTTCAGTTAAACCAAGCTTTCTGATGGTGGATGCAGGTATTAGGTTGATGCTTGCCCCAAGATCACATAAGGCTGTCTTGGTGCAGTTACCCTCTAATATGCATGGTATCAGAAAGCTTCCGGGATCTTTAAGCTTTTCAGGAAAGCTTTTCAGAATGACTGCACTGCATTCTTTAGTGAGGAGAACTCTTTCAGTTTCTCTCCAATCCTTCTTATGACTTAAGATCTCTTTCATGAACTTGGCATAAGAAGGTATTTGCTCAAGTGCCTCTGCAAACGGAATCTTTATTTCAAGAGTCCTGAGATAATCTGCAAAGTGAGCAAATTGCTTATCCTGCTCCTCTTGGCGGAGTTTTTGAGGATAAGGTATCTTGGCTTTATATTCCTCAACCTTGGTTGCTGCAGGTTTATTTCCTACAGAGGTGGTTGAAGAAGCCTTTTTGGAGGGGTTGTCATCAGCACTTGTGTGTGTCTGATCCCTCAGTGGCATTTGAGTGCCAGGGTTGGAAGCTGGAGTGACGTTAGACGCCAACTCCTCATCTGCTCCTGGCGTCTGAACGCCAGAACTGTGCTTCCTTTGGGCGTTCAACGCCAGTTCCTTGCTTGTTTCTGGCGTTGAACGCCAGTCCTGAGCATGGTTTGGGCGTTCAGCACCAGTCTTCCACCCAATCTCTGGCGTTTTAGCACCAAAATTATTTCTCTCCGGGCTCTTACTGTCCTCAGATGGATTTTGGGTAGTTTGCTCATTTCTTGGCTTCCTGCTACCTTGAGGTGGGGTATTTAATGTCTTTCCACTTCTTAATTGAACTGCTTGGCATTCTTCTGTTATTTGTTTTGACAGCTGCTGCTTTGTTTGCTTTAATTGTACTTCTATATTTATATTAGCCATCCTTGTCTCTTGTAGTCTATCCTTGAATTCGGCTAACTGCTTTGTTAGAAAATCCAATTGCTGATTGAATTCAGCAGCTTGTTCTACAGGGCTGAGTTCAGCAGTTACTGCTTTAGCCTCTTCTTTCATGGAAGGGTCACTGCTTAGGTACAGATGCTAATTTCTGGCAACTGTATCAATGAGCTCTTGAGCTTCTTCAATTGTCTTTCTCATGTGGATAAATCCACCAGCTGAGTAATCTAGAGAAAGCTGAGCCCTTTCTGTAAGCCCATAATAGAAGATGTCTAGCTGAACCCACTCTGAAAACATTTTAGAGGGGCATTTTCTTAGCATCTCTCTGTATCTCTCCCAGGCATCATAAAGAGATTCATTATCTCCTTGTTTAAAGCCTTGGATGTCCAGCCTTAGCTGTGTCATCCGTTTTGGAGGAAAGTATTGATTCAGGAATTTTTCCGTCAGCTGTTTCTATGTCTTTATGCTAGCCTTAGGTTGGTTATTTAACCACCTCTTAGCTTGGTCTTTTACAGCAAATGGGAACAGTAATAATCTGTAGACATCCTGATCTACTTCCTTATCATGTACTGTGTCAGCAATTTGTAAAAACTATGCCAGAAACTCTATAGGTTCTTCCTGTGGAAGACCGGAATACTGGCAACTTTGCTGCACCATGATAATGAGCTGAGGATTCAACTCAAAGCTACTGACTCCAATGGATACTAATACTTCTCCCATATGAACCAGTAGTGGGGTTAGCATATGACCCCAGAGTCCTTCTGGACTGTTCATTTCCACTTAGATCCATGATGGAGAAAGGGAGATGATAAAAAAATTATTTTTATTTATTTATTTATTTATTTCAAAAATAAAATAAATTAAAATAAAATAAATAAAAATGGTTGAAGATTTTCGAAAAAATGAAAAGAGTCGTTTAGGAAGTTTTGAAAAAGATATGATTTTTGAAAAATGTTTTAAATTTTGAAATAAAAATCTGGATTTTAAGAGCATTTTTCAAAAATTTGCTTTAAAATGGGGAGAAAAGATAATTTTTTTGAATTTGATAAGGAGAGAGAAAAACAATAAAATAACACAAGATTTAAAATTTTTAGATCTAATGCTCCTTGTTTTCGAAAATTTTGGAGGGAGAACACCAAGGAACACCAAACTTAAAAATTTTAAGATCAAGACACAAGGAAAAGTCAAGAACACCTTGAAGACTCACAAGAACAACAACAACATGAAGATAGAACACCAAACTAAAATTTTTGAAAACCAAAGAAAAATCAACAAGAAAACACCAAACTTAAAGTTTGGCACAAGATTTAATAGAAAAATTATTTTTGAAAAAAGAAGATTTTGAAAAGAATATACCCAATTACCAAGAACATAGACCAACGCTCTAGCCAATTGGGAAGTAAATGTAACACTTGTTTTGAAGAAGTACTTTTAATAACTAAGAAAAAAAAATTTTTGAAAAAATTTCAAAAAAAAAAGAAAATAAGGATTTTAAAAAGAAAATTTCAACCAAAAACAATAATAGAAGACTCTAAACCAAAAATAAAAATTTTTCCTAATCTAAGCAACAAAATAAACCGTCAGTTGTCCAAACTCGAACAATCCCCGGCAACGACGCCAAAAACTTGGTGCACGAAAATTACTTCACACTATGTAATTCCGCACAACTAACCAGCAAGTGCACTGGGTCGTCCAAGTAATACCTTACGTGAGTAAGGGTCGAATCCCACGGAGATTGTTAGCTTGAAGCAATCCCTGGTTACCTTGTAACTCTTAGTCAGGAAAATAATTCACTTATCAAATTGAATTACGAGGAATAAAAGAGCATGAAATAAATACTTGTTATGCAGTAAATGAGAATATGTTGGAGTTTTGGAGATGCTTTGTCTTTTGAATCTCTGCTTTCTCCCTATTTTATTCTTCACGCACGCACGTCCCTCCTATGGCAAGCTGTGTGTTGGTGGATTACCGTTGTCAATGGCTACCATCCTTCCTCTTAGTGAAAATGGTCCAGGTGCGCTGTCACCGCACAGCTAATCATCTGTAGGTTCTCAATCATACCGGAATAGGATTTACTATCCTTTTGCGTCTGTCACTACGCCCAGTACTCGCGAGTTTGAAGCTCGTCACAGTCATCCAATCCCAGAATCCTACTCGGAATACCACAAACAAGGTTTAGACTTTCCAGATTCTCAAGGATGCTGCCAATGGATTCTAGCTTATACCACGGAGATTCTGATTAAGGAATCTAAGGGATACTCATTCAATCTGATGTAGAACGGAGGAGGTTGTCAGACACACGTTCATGGATTGAGGAAGGTGATGAGTGTCACGGATCATCAACTTCTCTATAATTAAGCACGAATGAATATCTTAGATAGGAACACGCATGTTTGAATGGAAAACAGAAATAGTTGTATTAATTCATCAAAACACAGCAGAGCTCCTCACCCCCAACAATGGAGTTTAGAGACTCATGCCGTCAGAGATTACAAAGTTCAGATCTAAAATGTCATGAGATACAAAATAAATATCTAAAAGTTGTTTAAATACTAAACTAGTAACCTAGGTTTACAAAAAATGAGTAAACTATGATAGATAGTGCAGAAATCCACTTCTGGGGCCCACTTGGTGTGTGCTGGGCCTGAGACTAAAGCTTCTCACGTGCCTGGGCTGTTTTGGGCGTTCAACGCCAGGTTGTAACCTGTTTCTGGCGTTGAACTCCAACTTGTAACTTGTTTCTGGCGCTGGACGCCAGACTGCAACATGGAACTGGCGTTGAATGCCAGTTTACATCATCTATCCTTGAGCAAAGTATGGACTATTATGTATTTCTGGAAAGCCCTGGATGTCTACTTTCCAACGCAATTAGAAGCGCGTCAATTGGACTTCTGTAGCTCCAGAAATTCCATTCCGAGTGCAGAGAGGTCAGGATCCAACAGCATCAGCAGATCTTTTTCAGCCTGAATCAGATTTTTGCTCAGCTCCCTCAATTTCAGCCAGAAAATACCTGAAATTACAGAAAAACACACAAACTCATAGTAAAGTCCAGAAATATGAATTTTGCCTAGAAACTAATGAAAATAAACTAAAAACTATATGAAATTAACCCCAAAAAGCGTATAAAATATCCGCTCATCACTCTTACTGTCCTCAGAGGGATTTTGGGTAGCAGGTACTCATCCTCTGTCAGCTGTTCTTTTCTTGGCTTTCTGCTGCTTTGAGTTGAGGTATTTAATGTTTTTCCACTTCTTAATTGAACTGCTTGGCACTTTTCTGTTATCTGTTTTGATAACTGCTGTTTTGTTTGATTCAATTGTGATTCCATATCCTTGTTAGCATTTTTGGTTTCTTGTAGCATCTCCTTAACTTCTGCTAACTGCCTTGTTATAGAAGATAGTTGCTGATTGAGTTCAGCAACTTGTTCGTGAGGACTAAAGTCAGTTGATACTGCCTTAGCTTCTTCTTTCCTGGAGAACTCATTATTTATGTACAGATGCTGATTCCTAGCAACTATATCAATAAGCTCTTGAGCCTCTTCAATAGTCTTTCTCAGGTGTATAGATCCACCAGCTGAGTGGTCTAGAGATATCTGAGCTCTTTCTGTAAGCCCATAGTAGAAGATGTCTAATTGCGCTCACTCTGAAAACATTTCAGAGGGGCATTTCCTTAGCATCCCTCTGTACCTCTCCCAGGCATTATAGAGGGATTCATCATCCTCTTGATTAAAACCTTGGATGTCCAGCCTTAGCTGTGTCATCCTTTTTAGAGGGAAATATTGATTCAGAAATTTGTCTGATAACTGTTTCCATGTTCTCATGCTTTCTGTGGGTTGATTATTTAACCACCTTTTAGCTTGATCTTTTACAGCAAACAGAAACAGTAATAATCTGTAGACATTCTGATCTACTTCCTTATCATGTATTGTGTCAGCAATTTGCAAGAACTGTGCCAAAAACTCAGTAGGTTCTTCCTGTGGAAGACCGGAATACTGACAATTTTGCTGCACTATGACAATGAGCTGAGGATTTAGCTCAAAACTGCTTACTTTGATTGGAGGTATACAGACACTACTCCAATATGCAGAAGTAGTGGGATTAGCATATGACCCAGAGTCCTTCTGGACTGTTCATTTCCACTTAGATCCATGATGGAGAAAGGGAGATGATGTGGATTGTAAAAAAAATTTATTATTTTTAAAAAATTTTTTTTTGAATACCGAAAATTAAAAGGAAAATAAGATAAAATAAAATAATAATAAAAAAATTAACTATAATTTTGAAAATTAGAAAAATAGATAAAAAAGGAAATTGAAAATTAAAATAAGTAATTAATTAAAAAGATTTGAAAAAGGTATGATTTTAAAATTTGAGATTGGAAAAATAAGATAAGATTTTGAAAAAGATATGATTTTAAAAATTTTGACCAAATCAACCTAATGAATTTGAAAATTATGAGCAATTAAAGGAAAGGATTTTTTTTATTTTTGAATTTTATGAGGAAAGAGAAGAACACACAAAAGACACAAGACTTAAAATTTTTAGATCTAACGCTCCTTGTTTTTCGAAAATTTTGGAGGGAAAACACCAAGGAACACCAAACTTAAAAATTTTAAGATCAAAACACAAAGAAGACTCAAGAACACCTTGAAGACTCACAAGAACAACAAGAATAAAATTCAAAGACTCAAGAACATAAAAAGAACACCAAACTTAAAAGTTTGACACAAGATTTAATCAAAGAAAAATTATTTTTGAAAACGTTTTAATAGGAAGATACCCAATTACCAAGAACATAAGCACAACGCTCTAGCCAACTGAGCTATAAATTTAACGTGTTTTAAAAAAGGTATTTAATGTATATAAATTTTTTGAATACTGATAATTTGAAAATGCACAAGAAAAACAAGAAAAGACACAGAACAGGAAAAACTAAAGATCAAACAAGAAAAATAGCAAGAACAACTTGAAGATCAAGAAAGAACAATGAACACAAATTCGAAAATTTAAAGGAAAATAAAAACATGCAATTGACACCAAACTTAAAATATGAAACTAAACTCAAATAGAAGACTAAATCATGAAGTTATTGGTTTTAAAAATTTTCGAAAATAATTTAGAAAATAAAATAAGGATTTTAAAATTTTAACCAAAAACAATAATAGAAGCCTCTAAACCAAAAAGAAAAACTTTTCCTAATCTAAGCAACAAAATAAACCGTCAGTTGTCCAAACTCGAACAATCCCGGACAACGGCACCAAAAACATGGTGCACGAATTGTAAATCACACTTTTCACAACTCGTACCACTAACCAGCAAGTGCACTGGGTCGTCCAAGTAATACCTTACGTGAATAAGGGTCGATCCCACGGAGATTGTTGGCTTGAAGCAAGCTATGGTTATTTTGTAATTCTTAGTCAGGAAATTAGTAATAAAAGTGATTGGGTTTATGAAGAGTAAATAGCATAAATTAAATAATACTTGTTATGCAGTAATGGAGAACAGATTGAGGATTTGGAGATGCTCTGTCTTCCGAATCTCTGCTTTCCTACTGTCTTCTCCTTCACGCACGCAAGGCTCCTTCCATGGCAAGCTGTATGTTGGTGGATCACCGTTGTCAATGGCTACCATCCGTCCTCTCAGTGAAAATGGTCCAAATGCGCTGTCACCGCACGAATAATCATCTCTCGGTTCTCACTCGTGTTGGAATAGGATCCATTGATCCTTTTGCGTCTATCACTACGCCCAGCACTCGTGAGTTTGAAGCTCGTCACAGTCATCCCATCCCAGATCCTACTCAGAATACCATAGACAAGGTTTAGACTTTTCGGATCTCAGGAATGGCCGCCAATAGTCCTAGCCTATACCACGAAGACTCTGATCATGAACCAAGAGGCTAAGAGATATACACTCAATCTAAGGTAGAACGGAAGTGGTTGTCAGGCACGCGTTCATAGGTTGAGAATGGTGATGAGTGTCATGGATCATCACATTCATCAGGGTGAAGTCCGAGTGAATATCTTAGAATAGAAACAAGCGTGATTGAATAGAAAAGAGTAGTAATTGCATTAATTCATCGAAACACAGCAGAGCTCCTCACCCCCAACCATGGATTTTAGAGACTCATGCCATCAGAAATACAATGTAAAGTGTAAAAATGTCATGAGGTCCATAGTAAGTCTCTAAAAGTTGTTTTTATACTAAACTAGTAGCTAGGGTTACAGAAAATAAGTAACTAAGTGCAGATAGTGCAGAAATCCACTTCTGGGGCCCACTTGGTGTGTTCTTGGGCTGAGCATTGAGCTTTACACGTGTAGAGGCTTCTCTTGGAGTTAAACGCCAGGTTGTAGCCTGTTTCTGGCGTTTAATGCCAGAATAGGGTAAAGACTTGACGTTAAACGCCAATTTGCGTCGTCAAAACTTGGGCAAAGTATGGACTATTATATATTTCTGGAAAGCCCTGCATGTCTACTTTCCAACGCAATTGAGAGCGTGCCAATGGGTCTTCTGTAGCTCCAGAAAATCTATTTCGAGTACAGGAAGGTCAGAATCCAACAACATCTGCAATCCTTTTTCAGCCTCTGAATCAGATTTTTGCTCAGGTCCCTCAATTTTAGCCAGAAAATACCTGAAATCACAGAAAAACACACAAAATCATAGTAAAATCCAGAAATGTGAATTTTGAATAAAACTAATAAAAATATACTAAAAAGTAATTAAAACATGCTGAAAACTACTTAAAAACAATGCCAAAAAGCGTATAAATTATCCGCTCATCAACGACCCAGTGCACTTGCTGGTTAGTTGTACCGGAGTTGTGGAAAGTGTGATCACAATTCCGTGCACCAAGTTTTTGGCCCCATTGCTGGGGATTGTTCGAGTTTGGACAACTGACAGTTCATCTTGTTGCTTAGATTGTGTAATTTTATTTTATGTTTAAACTTTTTATTTTTATTTTCGAAAAAAAATTAGTTTTCGAAAAATTCATAAAAATTTTTAAGAATGAATTCTAGAGCTTCATGAGATATGTTGAAGCCTGGCTGGCTGTTAAGCCATGTCTAATCTTTTGGACCGAGGTTTTCACTTTCCATTGTAGAAAGGACATGTCTGTAATTGTTATGCTAAGGCTTGGATGGCCATTTAGCCATGTCTAATTCTTTTGGACCGAAGATTTAGACTAACATTACACGAATCCTGAAATTCTTATTAAAAATTTTGAATTTCTTTATTTTCTTTTTCCAAAATAATTTTGAAAAAAAATTATACAAAAAAATTAATAAAATCATAGAACCAAAAAATTTTTTGTGTTTCTTGTTTGAGTCTAGTGTCAAATTTTAAGTTTGGTGTCAACTGCATTTTTTTAATTTTCTTAAAATTTTCGAAAATTCAATCATGTATTCTTTCTTGATCTTCAAGTTGTTCTTGATGATTTTCTTTGTTTGATCTTTAATTTTTCTTGTTTTGTGTCTTTTCTTGTTTTTCATATGCATTTTTGAATTAATAGTGTCTAAACATTAAAAATTTCTAAGTTTGGTATCTTACATGTCTTTCTTTTCTTAAAAATTTTCAAAAATACGTTCTTGATGTTCATCATGATCTTCAAAGTGTTCTTGGTGTTCATCTTGCATTCAAAGTGTTCTTGCATGCATTATTTGTTTTGATCTTAAATTCTCATGTCTTGTGTCATTTTGTTGTTTTTCTCTTTCTTCATTAATTCAAAAAAATCAAAAATAATATCTTTCCTTATTTTACTCATAAATTTCGAAATTTTGGGTTGACTTAGTCAAAAAATTTTAAAATTTAGTTGTTTCTTGCTAGTCAAGTCAAAATTTCAATTTAAAAATTTTATCTTTTCAAATCTTTTTCAAAAATCAAATCTTTTTCATTTTTTCTTCTTAATATTTTCGAATTTCTTAAATAAATTTTCAAAATCTTTTTCTTAATTTTATTTCATATTTTCGAAAATCTTTACTAACAATTAATATTTTGATTCAAAAATTTCAAGTTTGTTACTTTCCGGTTAAGAAAGGTTCAATATTTAAATTCTAGAATCATATCTTTTAGTTTCTTGTTAGTCAAGTCATCAACTCTAATTTTAAAAATCAAATCTTTTCAATTTTTTTCAATTATTTTTCAAAATAAATTTCAATCATATCTTTTTTAAAAATTTTAATTTCAAAGTCTTTTTCTAACTTCTTAACTTTTCAAAATTTATTTTTAAACCTTTTCAACTAATTACTTGATTTGTTTGTTTTAATTTTAAAAAGTTTACTATTTCTTATCTTTTTCAAAACCACCTAACTACTTTTCTCTCTCATTAATTTCGAAAACTAACTAACAAATTTTTCAAAAATCTTTTTAACTAATTAATTTATTTAGTTTTTAATTTGTTTTATTTCTTTTCTTAAATTTTGAATTCCAACTTAATTAATTAAATAAAAATAAAAATATTTTTCTTTTCCCTCTTCTTAAAATTCGAATACTCTCTCTCTCTCGTCTCTTTCTATTTATTTTATTTATTTACTAACACTTCTCTTCTACTCATAATTCGAACCCTCTCTCTCTCTCTGTGTGTTCGAATTCTTCTTATTCTCTCTCTACCTCATTCTTCTATTCTTCTATTCTTATACTCACATAAAAGAATCTCTATACTGTGACATAGAGGATTTCCATTCTCTCTTTGTTCTTTTCTTTTTTATATGAGCATGAACAAGGATAAGGACATTCTTGTTGCAGCTGATCCTGAACCTGAAAGGACTCTGAAGAGGAAGCTAAGAGAAGCTAAAGCACAACACTCTGGAGAGAACCCTACAGAAAATTTTGAAAAAGAAGTAGACATGGCAGCCGAACCCAATAACAATGGTGGAGATGCAAGGAAGATGCTTGGTGACTTTACTACACCAACTTCCGACTTCTATGGAAGAAGCATCTCAATTCCTGCAATTGGAGCAAACAACTTTGAGCTTAAACCTCAATTAGTTTCTCTAATGCAGTAGAATTGCAAGTTTCATGGACTTCCATTGGAAGATCCTCATCAGTTCTTAGTTGAATTCTTGCAATCTGTGACACTGTTAAGACCAATGGAGTTAATCCCGAGGTCTACAGACTTCTACTTTTCCCCTTTGCTGTAAGAGATAGAGCTAGGATATGGTTGGACTCACAACCTAAAGAAAGCCTGAACTCTTGGAAAAAGTTGGTTGATGAGCGGATAATTTATACCCATTTTGGCATTGTTTTTACATAGTTTTTAGTATGTTTTAGTTACTTTTTATTATATTTTTATTAGTTTTTATTCAAAAATCACATTTCTAGACTTTACTATGAGTTTGTATATTTTTCTGTGATTTCAAGTACTTTCTGATTGAAATTGAGGGACCTGAGCAAAAATGTGATTCAGAGGCTGAAAAAGGACTGTAGAGATTGGATTCTGACCCTCCTTCACAAAAAGTGGATTTTCTGGAGCTACAGAAGCCCAATTGGGGCAGTCTCAATTGCGTTGGAAAGTAGACATCCTGGGCTTTCCAGAAATATATAATAGTCTATACTTTGCCCGAGATTTGATGGCCCAAACTGGCGTCCAAAAATCAGCCTAAAACATCTTGGCGTAAAACGCACAAACTGGCACCAGAATTGGAGTTTAACGCCCAAACTGGCACCAGAGCTGGCGTTTAACTCCAGGAACAGCCTAAGCATGAAAAAGCTTCAATGCTCAGCCCAAGCACACAACAAGTGGGCCCCAGAAGTGGATTTTTGCACTATCTGCACTTAGTTACTCATTTTTTGTAAACCCTAGGTTACTAGTTTATTATAAAAACTACTTTTAGAGATTTATTTTTTATCGTATGTTCCTGTTTTGATCATTGTACACGTTTGGAGGCTGGCCTCACGGCCATGCCAAGACCTTTTTCACTTATGTATTTTCTACGGTGGAGTTTCTACACTCCATAGATTAAGGTGTGGAGCTCTGCTGTTCTTCATGAATTAATGCAATTACTACTGTTTTCTATTCAATTCACACCTAATTCTTCTCCAAGATATACTCTCGTTCTTAATTTAGTTAAGTCAGAATGAAGGGGTGACCCGTGACAATCACCCAATCTTCGTTACTCACTTAGCCAAGATATGCGTGCCTGACAACCACAAAGCAGTCTACATGATGTTCAACGTAGTCATTGGACGACAGCTGGAGTATATTCTCTTGGATATCTAATACATGAACCGAGTCTGTGTAATTAGTATCTTCGTGGTATAGGCTAGAATTATTGGTAGCCATTCCTGGGATCCGAAAAGTCTAAACCTTGTCTGTGGCATTCCGAGTAGGATCTGGGAAGGAATGACTGTGAAGAGCTTCAAACCTACAAATGTTAGGCGCAAGTGACAGTGTGCAAAAGGAACAAAGGCATGCGGTAACTGTACCTGGTATTTTTCATCCGAGACGAGAAATTCGACAGTTGATTAGCCGTGCAAAAACTATAGAGGACCATTTTCACTGAGAGAATCTTACAGCTTGCCATGGAAGGAGGTAACGCATGGTTGAAACAAGGCAATAGAAAAGCAGAGATTCAGAAGCAACAAAGCATCTCCAGACTGAGATTTACAAGATGACCATAGCTTGCTTCAAGCCGACAATCTCCGTGGGATCGACCCTTACTCACGTAAGGTTTATTACTTGGACGACCCAGTGCACTTGCTGGTCAGCTGCACGGAGTTGTGAGAAAAGTGTGAGATCACTATTTCGTGTACCATTGGTCAATGCTTTCTTGGCCAAATTCTTTCCACCTCAAAAGTTGAGCAAGTTTATAGTGGAAGTCCAAACCTTCAGACAGAAGGAAGGTGAATCCCTCTATAAAGCTTGGGAAAGATACAAGCAATTGATCAGAAGGTGTCCTTTTGACATGCTTTAAAAATGGAACATCTTATGTATATTCTATGATGGTCTGTCTGAATTGTCCAAGACGTCATTGGACTACTCTGCTGGTGGATCTCTTCATTTGAAGAAAACCCATGCAGAAGCCCAGGAACTCATTGAAATTGTTGCAAATAACCAGTTCATATATACTTCTAAAAGAAATCCTGTGAATAATGGGATGACTCAGAAGAAAGGAGTTCTTGAGATTGATACTCTAAATGCCATATTGGCTCAGAATAAAATATTGACTTAGCAAGTCAATCTAATTTCTCAGAATCTGACTGGAATACAAGCTGCATCCGGTAGTACTAAAGAAGCTTCCTCTGAAGAAGAAGCTTATGACCCTGAGAATCTTGCAATAGAAGAAGTGAATTACATGGGAGAATCCTATGGAAACACTTACAATCCTTCATGGAGGAATCATCCTAATTTCTCATGGAAGGATCAGCAGAAGCCTAATCAAGGCTTCAATAATAATAATGGTGGGAGAAATAAATTTGGCAATAGTAAGCCTTTTCCATCATCTCCTCAGCAATAGACAGAGAATTCTAAGCAGAGCCTCTCTGACTTAGCAACCATAGTCTCTGATCTATCTAAGACCACTCTCAGTTTCATGACTGAAACAAGGTCCTCCATCAGAAATTTGGAGGCACAAGTGGGTCAGCTGAGTAAAAGAGTTACTGAAATCCCTCCTAGTACTCTCCCAAGCAATACAGAAGAGAATCCAAAGAGAGAGTGTAAGGCCATCAATATATCCAAAGTGGCCGAACCTATAGAGAAGGAAGAGGCAGTGATTTCCAGTGAGGAAGACCTTGCTGGACATCCACTGACCAATAAGAAGTTCCCTGTTGAGGAACCAAAGGAATCTGAGGCTCATACAGAGACCATAGAGATTCCACTGAACTTATTGTTGCCATTCATGAGCTCTGATGAGTATTCTTCCTCTGAAGAGGATGAAGATATTGTTGAAGAGCAAGTTGCTCGATATCTAGGAGCAATCATGAAGCTGAATGCCAAGTTATTTGGTAATGAGACTTGGGAGGATGAACCTCCATTGCTCATCAATGAACTGAATGCCTTAGTTCAGCAGATATTACCTCAGAAGAAACCGGATCCAGGAAAGTTCTTAATACCTTGTACCATAGGCACTATGACCTTTGAGAAGGCTCTGTGTGACCTGGGGTCAGGTATAAACCTCATGCCACTCTCTGTAATAGAGAAACTGGGGATCTTTAAGGTACAAGCTGCAAGAATCTCACTAGAGATGGCAGACAAATCAATAAAACATGCTTATGGACTTGTAGAGGATGTCTTAGTGAAGGTTGAAGGCCTGTACATCCCTGCTGACTTCATAATCCTAGACAATGGGAAGGAGGAGGATGAATCCATCATCCTTGGAAGACCCTTCCTAGCCACAGCAAGGGCTGTGATTGATGTGGACAGAGGAGAGTTAGTCCTTCAATTGAATGAGGACTACCTTGTGTTTGAGGCTCAAGAATCTTCTTCTGTAACCATAGAGAGGAAGCATGAAAAGCTACAGAGTCAAGCAGAGCGCCCACATTTAAACTCTAAGTTTGGTGTTGGGAGGCTACAATCATGCTCTAAGTATCTGTGAAGCTCTGTAAGAGCTCACTGTCAAGCTATTGACATTAAAGAAGCGCTTATTGGGAGGCAACCCAATCTTATTTATCTATGTTAATTACTTTTTCATTTCATTTTCCATTGTTAGTTTATGTTTTCTTTAGGTTGATGATCATGCGGAGTCACAAAAACAGCTGCAGAATTAAAGTGGAATAAAAAACAGCATCAAAAATAGCACACCCTGGAGGACAGGCTTACTGGCATTTAAACGCCAGTAAGGATAGCAGAATGGGCGTTTAACGCCCATGCAGACAGCATTCTGGGCATTTAACGCCAGAAATGGCAGCATTCTGGGCATTCAGAAAAATGCCTAGTAAAGAAGGATTCCTGGCGTTTAACGCCAGCCAGGGTATCTGGCTGGGCGTTAAACGCCCAAAGAGGCAGTCAAGTGGGCGTTAAACGCCAGAATAGATAGCATTTTGGGTGTTTAACGCCAGGATGACACAAGGGAGGTAATTTTGTTTCCAATTTGATTTTTTTTCAATTTTTCATGTTTTAATTCATAATTTTTTGTATCAAACATATTTTAAACGTTCATCTTTCAATTTCTATTTCCAAAAACATTAATAATCTTTCCAATTCTTTTTAATCCTTTTTTAATTCTTTTTAATTCCTTCCAAAATGTTTTCAAAACTTACATATCTTTTCAAATTCTTTTCAATTCTTTTTAATTTTTCTTGTATACAGTAATAAGTTTTCAAAATTAATTGCATCATTCTACTTCTACTCCCTTCTATCTTATTTTGCTCGAGGACGAGCAAAGCTTTTAAGTTTGGTGTGGAAAAGCTCAGCTTTTGTTTTTCCATAACCATTAATGGCACCTAAGGCCGGAGAAACCTCTAGGAAGAGGAAAGGGAAGGCAGTTGCTTCCAACTCCGAGTCATGCGAGATGGAGAGATTCATCTCAAAAGTCCATCAAGACCACTTCTATGAAGTTGTGGCCAAGAAAAAGGTGATCCATGAGGTCCCCTTCATGCTCAAAAAGAGTGAATATCCGGAGATCCGACGTGAGGTTTAGAGAAGAGGTTGGGAAGCTCTCACCAACCCCATCCAACAAGTCAGAATCTTAATGGTTCAAGAGTTCTATGCTAATTCATGGATCACTAAGAACCATGATCAAAGTGTGAACCCGAACCCAAAGAATTGGCTCACAATGGTCGGGGAAAATACTTGGATTTCAGTCCAGAAACTGTAAGGTTGGCACTCAACTTGCCAATAATGAGAGGAGATTTTCATCCTTTCACTAGAAGAGTCAACTTTGATCAAAGGTTGAACCAAGTCCTCATGGACATCTGTGTGGAAGGAGCACAATGGAAGAGAGACTCAAAAGGCAAGCCGGTTCAATTGAGAAGGCCTGACCTAAAACGTGTGGCTAGGGGATGGTTGGATTTCACCCAATGCTCTATCATTCCTACTAGCAACCGATCCGAAGGAACTGTGGATCGGGCTATCATGATCCATAGTATCATGAATAGAGAGGAAGTGGAAGTCCATGAGATCATACCTCTAGAACTATACAAGGTGGCTGACAAGCCCTCCACTTTGGCAAGGTTAGCCTTCCCTCATCTCATTTGTCACCAATGCAATTCAGCCGGAATTGTCATAGAGGAAGACATCCTCACTGAAGAGGACAAGCCCATCACTAAAAAGGGGATGGAGCAAACAAGAGAGCCCGCTCATGGACCTCAACAAGAGCATGAGGAAGTCCCTCATCAAGAAATCCCTGAGATGCCTCAAGGGATGCATTTCCCTCCACATAACTATTGGGAGAAACTCAATACCTCTTTAGGAGAATTGAGTTCCAACATGGAGCAACTAAGAGTGGAGCACCAAGAGCACTCCATCATCCTCCATGAAATCAGAGAGGACCAAAAGGCCATGAGAGAGGAGCAACAAAGGCAAGGAAGAGACATAAAGGAGCTCAAGCACTCCATTGGTTCTTCAAGAGGAAGAAGAAGCCACCATCACTAAGGTGGACCCGTTCTTTAATCTCCTTGTTTATTTTCTTTTCTGTTTTCGTTTCTATGCTTTATGTTTTATCTATGTTTGTGTCTTTATTACATGATCATTAGTGTTTAGTGTCTATATCTTAAAGCTATGAATAATTCCATGAATCATTCACCTTTCTTAAATGAAAAATGGTTTCTGAAAAAGAAAACAAGGTACATGAGTTTCAAATTCTATCTTGAAAATAGTTTAATTATTTTGATGTGGTGGCAATACTTTTTGTTTTCTAAATGAATGCTTGAACAGTGCATATTTTTTATAGTGAAGTTTATGAATGTTAAAATTGTTGGCTCTTGAAAGAATAATGAAAAAAGAGAAATGTTATTGATAATCTGAAAAATCATAAAATTGATTCTTGAAGCAAGAAAAAGTAGTGAAAAACACAAAGCTTGCGAAAAAAATACTAAAAAAAAGGAAAAAAGAAAGAAAAAGAAAAAGCAAGCAGAAAAAGCCAGTAACCCTTTAAACTAAAAGGAAAGGGTAAAGAGGATCCAAGGCTTTGAGCATTAATGGATAGGAGGGCCCAAAGGAATAAAATCCTGGCCTAAGCAGCTAAATCAAGCTATCCCTAACCATGTGCTTGTGTCATGAAGGTCCAAGTGAAAAGCTTGAGACTGAGTGGTTAAAGTCGTGGTCCAAAGCAAAATGAGTGTGCTTAAGAGCTCTGGGCACCTCTAACTGGGGACTCTAGCAAAGCTGAGTCACAATCTGAAAAGGTTCACCCAGTTATGTGTCTGTGGCATTTATGTATCCGGTGGTAATACTGGAAAACAAGATGCTTAGGATCACGGCCAAGACTCATAAAGTAGCTGTGTTCAAGAATCAACATACTAAAGTAGGAGAATTAATAACACTATCTGAATTCTGAGTTCCTATGGATGCCAATCATTCTGAACTTTAAGGGATAAAGTGAGATGCCAAAACTGTTCAGAAGCAAAAAGCTACTAGTCCCGCTCATCTAATTGAAACTAATCTTCATTGATATTTTTGAAATTTATTGTATTTTCTCTTCTTTTTATCTTATTTTGTTTTTAGTTGCTTGGGGACAAGCAACAATTTAAGTTTGGTGTTGTGATGAACGGATAATTTATACCCCTTTTTGGCATTGTTTTTACATAGTTTTTAGTATGTTTTAGTTACTTTTTATTATATTTTTATTAGTTTTTATGCAAAAATCACATTTCTGGACTTTACTATGAGTTTGTTTGTTTTTCTGTAATTTCAGGTATTTTTTGGCTGAAATTGAGGGACCTGAGCAAAAGTCTGATTTAGAGGCTGAGAAAGGACGGCAGATGCTGTTGGATTCTGACCCTCCTGCACGTGAAGTAGATTTTCTGGAGCTACAGAAGCCCAATTGGCACGCTCTCAGTTGCGTTGAAAATTAGACATCTTGGGCTTTCCATCAATGTATGATAGTCCATACTTTGCCCGAGATTTGATGGCCCAAACTGGCGTTTAAACGCCAGCTAGAGACACTTTTCTGGCGTAAAACACCGGAACTGGCACCAGAACTGGAGTTAAATGCCCAAACTGGCATCCAAGCTGGCGTTTAACTCTAGAAAAGGCCTATGCACGTGTAAAGCTCAATGCTCAGCCCAAGCACACACCAAGTGGGCCCCAGAAGTGGATTTCTGCACTATCTGCACTTAGTTACTTATTTTCTGTAATCCTTAGTAACTAGTTTAGTATAAATAGCACTTTTTACTATTGTATTTGAGGAGCTTATGCCATTTTTCACATTTGGAGGCTGGCCACACGGCCATGCCTAGACCTTTTCTCTTATGTATTTTCTACGGTGGAGTTTCTACACCTCATAGATTAATGTGCGGAGCTCTGCTATTCTTCATGAATTAATGCAAGTACTATTGTTTCTCTTTCAATTCAAGTTTACTTCTTCTCTAAGATATACTCTCGTACTAAATTCAGTTAAGTCAGAATGAAGGAGTGACCCGTGACAATCGCCCGCTATCTTCGTTACTCGCTTAGCCAAAATCCGCGTGCCTTACAACCACAAGCGGTCTACATGATGTTCAACGTAGTCATTGGAGGACAGCCGGAGTATAGTCTCTTGGGTCTCTAATCCACGAACCGAGTCCGTGAGATTAGAACCTTCGTGGTATAGGCTAGAACCAATTGGCAGCATTCTTGAGATCCGAAAAGTCTAAACCTTGTCTGTGGTATTCCGAGTAGGATCTGGGAAGGGATGACTGTGACGAGCTTCAAACTCGCGAATGTTGGGTGCAGTGATAGTGTGCAAAATAATAGAGAGATCCTATTCCGAAATAAGTGAGAACCGACAGATGATTAGCCGTGCGGTAGCTGTACCTGGTATTTTCCATCCGAGACGAGAAATCCGACAATTGATTAGCCGTGCAGAAACTGTACTTGGACCATTTTCACTGTGAGAATCATACAGCTTGCCATGGAAGGGAGCACGCATGATTGGATGAAGACAATAGGAACGCAGAGGTTCAGAGGCAACAAAGCATCTCCAAACGCTTATCTGAAATTCCCACCAATGAATTACATAAGTATCTTATTTTATTTTATGTTTTATTTATCTTTTAATTATCAAAACCTCATAACCATTTGAATCCACCTGACTAAGATTTACAAGATGACCATAGCTTGCTTCAAGCCGACAATCTCCGTGGGATCGACCCTTACTCGCGTAAGGTTTTATTACTTGGACGACCCAGTGCACTTGCTGGTTAGTTGTACCGGAGTTGTGGAAAGTGTGATCACAATTCCGTGCACCAGCAGAATTTAAAGAGATGCTACAAGAAACCAAAGATGCTAACAAGAATATGGAGGAACAATTGAATCAGACAAGGCAGCAATTATCTAAACAGATAACAAAAGAATGTCAGGCTGTTCATTTGAGGAGTGGGAAGACATTGAATGTCTCAACTCAAAGCAGCAGAAAGTGAAGAAAGGAATAACTGACAGAGGATGACCAAACCACTGTCCAAAATCCCTCTGAGGATAGCAAGAGCCCAAAGAGGAATGATTCTGGCGTTCAAACGCTAGAAAAGGGTGAGAAGTTGGCGTTGAACGCCCAGTGGATGGCCAATTCTGGCATTCAAATGCCAGAAAAGGGTGGCAATCTGGTGTTGAACGCCCATACAGCACCCAATTCTGGCGTTCAAACGCCAATGAGGGATCAGAGACCTGCAAGTGCTGATAACAACCCCCTTAAGCAAGCTTTTCCAACCACTTCTGTAGGAAATAAACCTGCAGCAACTAAGGTTGAAGAATATAAAGCCAAGATGCCTTATCCTCAGAAACTCTGCCAAGCGAAATAGGATAAACAATTTGCCCGCTTTGTAGACTATCTCTGAACTCTTGAAATAAAGATTCCATTTGCAGAGGCACTTGAGCAAATACCCTCCTATGCTAAGTTCATGAAAGAGATCTTAAGTCATAAGAAAGGGAGGAGCACAAGAGTGCAACTCTCATTCTAGGAAGAACTTTCCTAGCGACTGGACGAACCCTCATTGATGTCCAAAAAGGGGAGGTGACCCTGAGAGTCAATGAGGATGAGTTTAAGTTGAATGTTGTCAAAGCTATGCAGCATCCAGACACATTAAAAGACTGCATGAGCGTTGATATTATTGACTCCCTGGTGGAAGAGGTCAATATGACTGAGAGTTTCGAATCAGAGATAGATAACATTTTTAAAGATGTTCAGCCTGATTTGGAGGAACCAGAGAAAACAGAAGAACCTCTGAAGACTCCTCAGGAAGAGGAGAAGCCTCCTAAACCCGAGCTCAAACCACTACCACCATCCCTGATATATGCATTTCTGGGAGAAGATGACACTTTTCCGGTAATCATAAGCTCTGCTTTAGAGCCACAGGAAGAGAAAGCACTAATTCAGGTGCTAAGGACACACAAGACATCTCTTGGGTGGTCCATAAGTGATCTTAAGGGTATTAGCCCAGCCAGTTGCATGTACAAGATCCTATTGGAGGATGATGCTAAGCCAGTGGTTCAACCACAGAGGCGGCTGAATCCAGCCATGAAGGAGGTGGTGCAGAAAGAGGTCACTAAGTTACAAGAGGCTAGGATTATTCATCCTATTTCTGATAGCCCCTGGATGAGCCCTGTCCAAGTTGTCCCCAAGAAGGGAGGCATGACAGTGGTTCATAATGAAAAGAATGAACTGGTTCCTACAAGAACAATTACAGGGTGGCGTATATGTATTGACTACAGAAGTCTCAATACAGCCACTAGAAAGGATCATTTTCCTTTACCATTCATAGACCAGATGCTAGAGAGACTAGCAGGTCAGGAATACTACTACTTTTTGGATGGCTACTCATGTTACAACCAAATTGTAGTAGATCCTTAGGACCAAGAAAAAATAGCATTCACATGTCCATCTGGAGTATTTGCCTACAGAAGGATGCCATTTGGTCTATGCAATGCACCTGCAACCTCTCAGAGGTGCATGCTCTCTATCTTCTCTGATATGGTAGAGAAATTTCTAAAAGTCTTCATGGATGACTTCTCAGTATTTGGAGACTCATTTAGCTCCTATCTTAACCATCTAGCACTTGTTCTGAAAAGGTGCCAAGAGACTAACCTGGTTTTAAACTGGGAGAAATGTCACTTTATGGTGACTGAAGGAATTGTTCTTAGGCATAGAATTTTGAACAAGAGAATAGAGGTGGATCAAGCTAAAGTAGAGGTAATTAAAAAATTACCAAATGTTAAGACAATCAGAAGCTTTCTGGGGCATGCAAGATTCTATAGGAGGTTTATAAAGGATTTTTCAAAAATTGCAAAACCTCTGAGCAATCTGCTAGCCACTGATACACCATTTGTCTTTGACACAGAGTGTCTACAGGCCTTTGAGACTCTGAAAGCCAAGCTGGTCACAGCACCAGTCATTTCTACACCAGACTTGACATTACCATTCGAACTAATGTGTGATGCCAATGACCATGCCATTGGTGTAGTATTGGGACAGAGGCATGACAAGCTTCTGCATGTCATTTATTATGCTAGCCATGTTTTAAATGACGCACAGAAGAATTACACAACCACAGAAAAGGAGTTTCTTGCAGTGGTTTATGCCATTGACAAGTTCAGATCTTATTTAGTAGGATCAAAAGTGATTGTATACACTGACCATGCTGCTCTAAAATATCTCCTCACAAAGCAGAATTCAAAACCCAGAAGATGGGTGTTGCTTCTGCAAGAGTTTGATATAGAAATAAAAGACAGAAAAGGGACAGAGAACCAAGTAGCTGATCACCTGTCCCGGATAGAACCAGTAGCAGGAGTGTCCCTCCCTCCTACTGAGATCTCTGAAACCTTTCCAGATGAGTAACTCTTTGCTATTCAGGAAGTACCGTGATTTGCAGACATTGCAAACTATAAAGCTGTGAGATTCATACCCAAAGAGTACAGTAGGCAGCAAACAAAAAAATTGGTTTCTGATGCAAAGTACTACTTGTGGGATGAACCATATCTCTTTAAGAGATGTGCAGACAGAATAATCCGTAGATGTGTGCCTAGAGAAGAGGCACAGAAGATCCTATGGCATTTCCATGGATCACAATATGGAGGACATTTCGGAGGTGAGCGAACAGCCACAAAGGTTCTCCAATGTGGCTTCTACTGGCCTACTCTCTATAGAGACTCCCAAGAGTTTATACGTAACTGTGACAGTTGCCAGAGATCTGGTAATCTGCCTCAACAAGCGATCTTAGAGATTGAGTTGTTTGATAACACTTATATTCTTGTGGCAGTAGATTATGTATCTAAATGGGTAGAGGCAATTGCAACACCCACTAATGATACTAAGATAGTAATGAAGTTCCTCCAGAAGCATATCTTCAGCAGGTTCAGTGTCCCTAGGGTACTGATCAGTGATGGAGGCACTCATTTCTGCAATAAACAACTTGACTCTACTTTGATCCGATATGGAATTAACCACAAAGTGGCAACTCCATATCATCCACAGACAGATGGGCAGGCTGAAGTCTCAAATAGAGAACTAAAACAAATCCTGGAATGGACTGTGAGTACCCATAGAAGGGATTGGGCAAGAAGTCTGGATGATGCTCTGTGGGCATACAGAACCGCATTCAAGACTCCTATAAGGACCTCTCCATACCAGCTTGTGTATGGAAAAGCCTGTCATCTGCCAGTGGAACTGGAGCACAAGGCCTACTGGGTAACCAGGTTCCTAAACCTTGATGCTAAGGTAGCTGGAGAGAAAAGATTACTCCAGTTGAATGAGCTGGAGGAGTTCAGACTCAATGCTTTCAAAAATGCTAAAATTTACTAGGAGAAAGCTAAAAGGTGGCATGACAGAAAGCTGTCATCTAGAGTCTTTGAGCCAGGACAGAAGGTTCTGCTATTTAACTCTAGGCTCAGATTGTTTCCTGGGAAATTGTAATCCCGGTGGAAGGGACCATATGTGATTACAAGTGTGTCACCATATGGATATGTAGAGCTTCAGGATATTGACTCTGACAAAAAGTTCATTGTTAATGGATAGAGAGTCATACATTATCTTGAAGGCAATGTTGAGCAAAAGTGCTCAAAACTGATACTAAATTAAAAGCTCAGTAAAGTCCATCTAAAGACAATAAAGAAGCGCTTGTTGGGAGGCAACCCAGCCATTATCAAAACTTAGATGTTTATAACAATTATATGAGTCTATTTAATTTTGTTATTCATGTTCATTAATGCATTTCAGTAAATAAGTTAGGGAAATGACGGTTCAGGACATAAAGTAGAGGAATCATAGAGAAAAAGAGCTCACTGGCGTCAAAACGCCAGAAAAGGGGCATTTTGGGCGTTAAATGCCAGAATGGCTATCATTTTGGGCGTTTAACGCCAGTAAGGCTATCATTCTGGGCGTTAAATGCCAGAATGGGCAGCATTCTGGGTGTTTAATGCCAGAAACAGCAGCATCCTGGGCGTTCAAAAAAAAAGCCTAGTAACAAAGAAATTCTGGCGTTTAACGCCAGCCAGGATACCTGGCTGGACGTTTAACGCCAAAATTGGCTGCCAGATGGGTGTTAAACGCCAGAATGGCTATCATTCTGGGTGTTTAATGCCAGAACAGCAAAGTGGAGGTAATTTTATTTTCAATTCGATTTTTTTTCAATTTTTCATGTTTTAATTCATAATTTTTTTGCATCAAAAATATTTCAAATGTTCATCTTTCAATTTCTATTTTCAAAAACTAATAATCATTTCAATTCTTTTTAATTCTTTTTTTAATTCTTGATATCTTCTCAAATTCTTTTCAAATCCTTTTATTTTTTTAACATTAACAAGTTTTTCAAAATTAATTACCTCATTCTTCTTCTACTCCCTTCTATTTTATTTTGCTCGAGGACGAGGAAAGCTTTTAAGTTTGGTGTGGAAAAGTTCTACTTTTTACTTTCCATTACCACTTATGGCACCCAAAGTCGGAGAATCCTCTAAAAAGATGAAAGGGAAGGCAATTGCTTCCGCCTCCGAATCTTGGGAGATGGAGAAATTCATCACCAAAGCCCATCACTAAGAAAGAGGATGGAGCAAACTAAAGGAGCTCAAGCACTCCATTGGACCATCAAGAGGAAAAAGTAGCTGCCGTCACTAAGGTGAACCCTCTCCTTAATTTCCTTGCTTTTATTGTTATTTGTCTGTTTTTATGTTTATTTTCTGTCTAAGTCTTGTTTTTATTACATGATCATTAGTGTTTAGTGTCTATGTCTTAAATCTATGAATGTTCCATGAATCTTTCACCTTTCTTAAATGAAAAATGTTTTCTAAAAATGAAAAAGAAGTACATGAATTTTGAATTCTATCTTGAAAATAGTTTAATTATTTTGATATGGTGGCAATACTTTTTGTTTTCTGAATGAATGCTTGAATAGTGCATATTTTTTATAGTGAAGTTTATGAATGTTAAAATTTTTGACTCTTGAAAGAATAATGAAAAAAGAGAAATGTTATTGATAATCTGAAAACTCATAAAATTGATTCTTTAAGCAAGAAAGAGTAGTGAAAAACACAAAGCTTGTGAAAAAAATGGCGAAAAATAAAGAAAAAGAAAGAAAAAGAAAAAACAAACAGAAAAAGCCAATAGCTCTTTAAATCAAAAGACAAGAGCAAAAAGCCAATAAACCTTTAAACTAAAAGGTAAGGATCCAAGGCTTTGAGCATTACTGGATAGGAGGGCCCAAAGGAATAAAATCCTGGCCTAAGCGGCTAAATCAAGCTGTCTCTAACCATGTGCTTGTGTCATGAAGGTCCAAGTGAAAAGCTTGAGACTGAGTGGTTAAAGTCGTGGTCCAAAGCAAAAAGAGTGTGCTTAAGAGCTCTGGGCATCTCTAACTGGGGACTCTAGCAAAGCTGAGTCACAATCTGAAAAGGTTCACCCAGTTATGTGTCTGTGGCATTTATGTATCCGGTGGTAATACTGAAAAACAAGATGCTTAGGGTCATGGCCAAGACTCATAAAGTAGTTGTGTTCAAGAATCAACATACTGAAGTAGGAGAATCAATAACACTATCTGAATTCTAAGTTCCTATGGATGCCAATCATTCTGAACTTCAACGGATAAAGTGAGATGCCAAAACTGTTCTAAAGCAAAAAGCTACTAGTCCCGCTCATCTAATTGGAACTAAGCTTCATTGATATTTTGAAATTTATTGTATTTTCTCTTCTTTTTATCTTATTTTGTTTTGGTTGCTTGGGGACAAGCAACAATTTAAGTTTGGTGTTGTGATGAGCGGATAATTTATACGCTTTTTGGCATTGTTTTTAGGTAGTTTTTAGTATGTTTTAGTTACTTTTTATTATATTTTTATTAGTTTTTATGAAAAAATCATATTTCTGGACTTTACTATGAGTTTGTGTGTTTTTCTATAATTTCATGTATTTTCTGGCTGAAATTGAGGGACCTGAGCAAAAATCTGATTCAGAGGCTGAGAAAGGACTGCAGATGCTGTTGGATTCTGACCTCCCTGCACTCAAACGCATTTTTCTGGAGATACAGAAGTCTCATTGGCTCGTTCTCAATTGGGCTGGAAATCTAACATCTTGGGCTTTCCAGCAATGTGTAATAGTCCATACTTTCCCAAGATTTGATGGCCCAAACTGGCATTAAACGCCAGCTAGAGACCCTTTTCTAGCGTAAAACGCCGGAACTGGCACCAAAGCTGGAGTTGAACGCCCAAACTGGCACCCAAGCTGGCGTTTAAATCCAAGAATGGCCTATTCACATGAAAGCTTCAAAGCTCAGCCCAAACACTCACCAAGTGGGCCCCGGAAGTGGATTTCTGCACTATCTGCACTTAGTTACTCATTTTCTGTAAACCTAAGTTACTAGTTTAGTATAAAAACTACTTTTAGAGATTCATTTTAGGATGGATGACATTTTACATCTCATACTATATCTTCTACGGCATGAGTCTCTAAACCCCATAGGTGGGGGTGAGGAGCTTTGCTGTGTCTCAATGGATTAATGCAATTACTATTGTTTTCTATTCGATCACGCTTGATTCTATTCCAAGATACTCACTCGTACTTCAATATAAAGAATATGATGATCTGTGACACTCATTATCATTCTCAAATTTATGAACGCGTGCTTGACAACCACTCCCGTTCTATCTGAGCTCAACATAGTCATTGGGCGATAGCTTGAGTGCGTATCTCTTGGGTTTCTAATCCACAAGTTTGACCTGCATCTCCTGACAACAGAGCATTCAAACCCATGAGATCAGAACCTTCGTGGTAGAGGCTAGAAAAAATTGGCAGCATTCCTGAGATCCGGAAAGTCTAAACCTTGTCTGTAGTATTCCGAGTAGGATCTGGGACGGGATGACTATGACGAGCTTCAAACTCACGAATGTTGGGCGCAGTGACAGTGTGCAAAAGGATAGAGAGATCCTATTCCGACACAAGTGAGAACCGACAGATGATTAGCCGTGCGGTAGCTGTGCTTGGTATTTTTCATCCGAGATGAGAGATCCGACAGTTGATTAGCCGTACAGAAACCGTACCTGGACCATTTTCACTGAGAGGACGGATGGTAGCCATTGACAACGGTGATCTACCAATATACAGCTTACCATGGAAGGAAGCCATGCATGTTTGGAGAAGAAGACAGTAGGAAAGCAGAGATTCAGACGACATAGCATCTTCGGAACCTCAACCTGTTCCTCATTACTGAATCACAAGTATCATTCATTTCATGTTATTTACTTTTCATAAACAAAATCATTCATATCATTTGAATCTCCTGACTAAGATTTACAGGATAACCATAGCTTGCTTCAAGTTGGAAATCTCCGTCGGATCGACCCTTACTCACGTAAGGTATTACTTGGGCGACCCAGTGCACTTGCTGGTTAGTTGTACTGGAGTTGTGAAAATTGTGATCACAATTCCATGCACCAATGATCAAGTGCCCAGCCATGAGCAGAAAATGGAGTTAAAGCCCCTTCCACCCCACCTCAAGTATGCTTACCTTGAGGATCATCAGAAGCTCCCAGTCATAATTACAAGGGAACTTACTTCCCAACAGGAGGAGCATCTGCTTAGTGTGCTGAGAAGACACAAGAAGGCTATTGGGTGGAGTTTGGCAGATATAGTAAGTATCAGCCCTTAAGTTTGTGAGAACAGAATATTTTTAGAAGAGGGAGCAAGGCCTGTCCGTCAACCTCAAAGACGACTGAACCCCACCATCTTGGAGGTTGTCAAGAAGGAAGTGACCAGACTGCTTGAAGCTGATATCATCTACCCTATCTCAAAGAGTGAGTGGGTCAGTCCAGTCCGAGTGGTGCCCAAGAAGTCTAGAGTCACAACAGTGAAGAATGAGCATGGAGAGCTCCTGACAACTAGAGTGTAGAATTCATGGAGGGTGTGCATTGACTACAGGCGCCTCAACCAAGCTACTTGCAAGGATCATTACCCCTTGCCATTTATTGATCAGATGCTTGATCGTCTGTCAGGTAAATCACATTACTCCTTTTTAGATGGTTATACAGGCTATTTTCAAATTCATATAGCTCCTGAAGATCAGGAGAAGACTACTTTTACATGTCCCTTTGGAACGTATGCATACAAGAGGATGCATTTTGGCTTGTGTAATGCACCAGCTACTTTCCAAAGGTGCATGATGAGTATCTTCTCAGATCTTATTGAGAACTGTATGAAAGTTTTCATGGATAATTTTAGCGTATATGGTGATTCGTTTAGCCTTTGATTGGATAGTTTAGCTAGAGTATTAGACAGGTGTGTTAGTTCAAACCTTGTGTTAAATTTTGAAAAATGTCATTTTATGGTAAAATAAGGTATTGTTCTAGGACACGTTGTTTCTAATACTGGTATTTTTGTAGATCCAGCAAAAGTAGATGTGATTTCTAGTTTACCTTACCCCT